>NC_038246.2:7927242-8062029 GCF_000004515.6 Glycine max | reverse complement strand
CGGATGCATCATCTACCCTATAAGGGGTTCGAGTAAGCGAACACCGACCCGTAGAGAGCGCATACTTGTGTCTTCCAAAAAAAAATGGGTTAGCTCGCTTGGGCGAGCACCCCCTGCACGAGATAGGTTAAAAGAGAGGGAGGGGTGCGTTTTCTTCACCCAAAACTCCCCCCCCCCCCCCACTTTCAAAAACACCAAAGCTATGGGATTTGCCATTTTGGCGCCCCCAAGCCACCATTAGTTGCATTTTGCTTTCGTTTTTTATACTCCTACTCACTCCAACAAGTAAGTACCTCATTCTTGAGCTTTCTATCTTTCCATTGATGTATCTTGGTCTTCTTTTGGTGCTCTAAATTGTGTGAATGTGCCCAAATTTGTAGAGCAATTTTGGCTTTGTTTCATGCTTGTTGGTTTGAGTTAGGGGGTTGTAAGGGATGGTCTTAGGCCTATGGTGCATTCTGAAGCAATTGGGCGTGACACTTTGCCCCCATTCCCCAAATTTTCATGCCTAAGCATGCGCCCACCAAGTGCTCGGTGAAATGCCTCAATGGCATTTGCACATGGATTTGTGAATTTTTGCTTGGGGATTTGACTTGTGCATATATGGCTGCCATTTTTGAGTGTTCGGACAACTTGTAGGAGCTAGAATATGTGCCCGAATGTGATTTTAGGCCTAGGAACCCAAGTTCTTGATTTCAATACAAGAGGGCATGAAAATTAGAGGATGTTGGTGAGGACTCCCCTTTTAGGCCATCGTTTGGTTTGGGCTGCACCTTGATGTTTTCTTTGCGCCTAGATGGTGTGAAGATGTTATTCACCATGTACATGTATATATAGAATAGGTAGCAAGAGACAAATACCCTTCAAATAAAGTGTGTATATGTTGAATAGGTGGTCAAGCGCTTTATAAATGTACACATGTTTGAATGTGGCACGAGAATGCTTCCCAAAATGAACATATGATGTGGAATTGCCTTTCAAAGTGTAGATAGATGGCATGAAAATTCCTTTTCAAATAAATGCAAGTGTGTGCATAACATGAAATTGGCTCTCAAAATGTGCATATATGTATAAATAAATGTGAATGAAACAACAAAAAACCTGTATTAATTTGTATGTTAATTTAAGTAGTAAAATACCTTGAAGGTGCGTATGTAATATTTGGTAGCAAAATACTTTGAATACGGACATATGTAATTTTGGCACAATACCTTGAGCATGCATATATGAATTCTTTTCAAAAGAATATGTGTGGGGTATAGATAGCTAGAATGTTTTGAATATCCTTGTATATTGATATAGATAACAGGATATTTTGCGTGTATGCACGTTCATAAATGTTCTTCTTCAGGGGAATGTGTGCACAAGTTTGTTCTAAGTCGAAAAGATTAGTATGTCGTTTTTGCTTTAAAATGGCATTTCCTTGTAAATTAACTTTCCAAACGTTTGTCCTCGCAAGAAATGGCTCCAAAAAAGCTTTCCACGAAGAGGTCTAGGAGAGATGCTGCGGCGGAAGGGTCCAGTGCCACCCCCGAGTTTGATAGCCACCGTTTCCGGAGCGCCGAGCCCAGCAGCGCTTTGAGGCAATCAAAGGATGGTCATTCCACAGAGAGAGGCGCGTCCAGCTCAGGGAGGATGAGTATACAGATTTTGAGGAGGAGATAGCTCGCAGACATTGGACGTCGTTGGTGACTCCCATGGCTAAGTTTGACCTTGAGGTAGTCCTAGAGTTTTATGCTAATGCTTGGCCCACAGAGGAAGGTGTAGAAGCAAAGCTTCATGGTGAATCAAAGTGATTCAAAGGTGTTTTGATGATAACAATGATGATAACAAAAGATGATGACAAAGGTGATGACAAAAAGCTCAAAGATCAATCAAAGAACAACTCAAGTGAATCAAGAACAATTCAAGAGTTCAAGATAAGAATCAAGAAGAATTCAAGACTCAAGAAGAAAGTCTAGAGACAAGAATCAAGATTCAAAGGTTCAAGATCTCAAGAATCAAGATCAAGATTCAAGACTCAATATTCAAGGATGAAGAGAAGACTCAATCAAGATAAGTATTAAAAAGTTTTTCAAAACTTTGAATAGCACATGAGTTTTTGACAAAACCTTTTACCAAAGACTTTTTACTCTCTGGTAGTCGATTACCAGATTGTTGTAATCGATTACCAATAGCAAAATTGTTTTGAAAAAGTTTTCAAATTGAATTTACAGCGTTCCAATTATTTTCAAAAAGCTGTAATCGATTACAATGTTTTGGTGATCGATTACCAGTGCCTTTGAACGTTGAAATTCAAATTCAAATGTGAAGAGTCACATCCTTTCATACAAAAGCTTTGTGTAATCGATTACACTAATTTGGTAATCGATTACCAGTGATTGTTTCTGATAAATCAAAAGATGTAACTCTTCAAAAAGGTTTTGACTTTTTCAAATTGGTTTTAAGCTTTTTCTAAAAGTTATAACTCTTCTAAATGGTCTTCTTGACTAGACATGAAGAGTCTATAAAAGCAAGGCTTTGTTTTGCATTTAAAATTCAATTCATTCCTTCACACTTTACTTTTCCAATCAATCCTTTACAAGCCTTGAATCTCTTTGAACTTCTTCTTCTTCTTTGTACCAAAAGCTTTCTGAAGTTTTCTGGTTTTCCAAACCTTGAAAACTTGTGCTATTCATGTTTTCATTCTCTTCTCCCTTTGCCAAAAAGAATTCTCCAAGGACTAACTGCCTGAATTCTTTTTGTGTCTCTCTTCTCCCTTTTCCAAAAGAACAAAGGAATAACCGCCTAAATTCTTTTGTGTCTCCCTTCTCCCTTGTCAAAGAATTCAAAACGACATAGTCTGAGAATTCTTTTGATTCTTCCCTTTCCCTAATACAAAAGTGTTCAAAGGACTAACCGCCTGAGAATTCTTTTGTATCCCCATTCACAAAGTATCAAAGGTTTAACCGCCTGAGATCTTTGTCTTAACACATTGGAGGGTACATCCTTTGTGGTACAAGTAGAGGGTACATCTACTTGGGTTTGACTGAGAACAAGAGAGGGTACATCTCTTGTGGATCAGTTCTAGTGGAGGGTACATCCATTAGGTTCAAAGAGAACAAGGGAGGGTACATCCCTTGTGGATCTTTGCTTGTAAATGGATTTTTACAAGCTTGAAAGAAATCTCAAGGACCGCGGGTCGCTTGGGGACTGGATGTAGGCACGGGTTATTGCCAAACCAGTATAAAAACTCTTGTGTGTTTGTTTCCTTCTTCCCTACTCTTTTACTTTCCATTGTGCATTTAATTTTCTCTTTTACTTTCTGTTAAGTTTCTCTTCTACTCCTCATTCTCTTAACAATTTAGTAAAAGCCTTAGAAGAGTAATTTTTTAATTAGTAAAGGTTTAAGAATAATTAATTCAACCCCCCTTCTTAATTATTTTGAGGCCACTCGATCCAACAGAAGGAGTGCGAGACATGCGTTCATGGGTAAGGGGTCAGTGGATTCCCTTTGACAAAGATGCCCTCAGCCAGTTCCTGGGTGACCCGCTAGTGTTGAAGGAAGGCCAAGAGTGCGAGTTCAGCCAGAGGAGGAACAAGGCCAAAGGGTTCGACGAGGAGGCCATTGCCCAGCTATTATGCACACCGGGGCAGGATTTCGCCCGAACCGCTGCAGGGAGGTGGGTGCGGATCATGCACACCAGCATGGACCACCTTGACCCAAACGTGGATGACATTGCTGCTCAGCAATGTCTTGCCTAGCGATCATAACTCCGATCTCCCTCTGCCGAAGTGTCAGTTGGTGTATGCCATCCTGACACGGATGAACGTCCACGTGGCCCAGGTGATTGCTGATGCCATTTATTTGTTTGCAAGTATGCCACCCACCAGGCACCCTCTAGACCTGGATAAGTCTAACAGGGCCCTGGGATTTCCGGCATTGATCACGGGCCTCTGCCAGTCATTTGGGGTTCCCATCGAGAAGTATTGCATGCCTAGGCAGGCGCAGGGTGATGCACCTTAGGCCGCAGATGCACCGCCACAACCTCATCAGGCTGATCCCGCAGGATCACTAGGCATGAAGCGTTATCTACAACACTTGGTTCGCCAGCAGGCAGCCAACCACTTGGGGTAGGTGCAAATACATGAGTGTCTCTACCGGTTCAGCCTCAGTCAACAGGGGCAGGGTTTCACTCCTTTTGCATGCCCTACTCCAGAGCAGTTTGTGGCTGAGGTCGCATGGCCCGGAGATTGGCCCGAGGCCCAGGCAGGGGAGGAGCCCGCAGGATCCCTTGGTGCGGCAGAGGAGGCCCGTATGGATGAAGAAATGATGGACTTGCTTGGTTTCTTGGGAGGAAGCGGAGCCACGTGACCGAGGTCACCGCACTTTTGTTATTGACATTATTGTTTTCTGTTATTGTCTATATTGCTATTGACATTACTGTTTTCTGTTATTGCCTATATGGTTTCTAACATTACTATTATTATTTTTCATTTCTGTTAGAATTTTTTTGGCGTTATGGCTCTCAGTTATTTCGTCACCGTTTTTGCGACTTACCATTTTGTGAGTTCTTTTCATTTACCTTGTGGTTAGACGTAAGTAGGTAGTGTGCGCCCCCGTTCGCACGATCTTTTTAGAAAGAAAAAGAAAAAAAAAAGGGAGAGAAAATGAATAAATGATAACAACTTAAAAAAGGAAAGGAAAAAAAGAAAAAATAATAATAAAAAGTTGTCTAGCTAAACAACAACATGCTTGTGAAAGGAGATAACTTCCAGCTTTTCTTTGAAAAAATTCATTGATCATAACCAGTTTTTGAAAAAATGTGTATACACCTAAAGGGTTAATGATGTGAAAGTTTTCCCGAACACCCAAAATAGACTCGCATGAATGCACAAATTGATAAAAGAACATATTTCGGAAACACTGGGTTGGCTAAAGTAGAGAAAATGAATCACGAGCCCTAGCATCACATGACCAAAATTTTTCGACACTTGAGTGTCCCCATAGGGGCATGCATGACCAGTTTTGCATAAAATTTCCTAATCATCATTGTTGCATGTGTGTCATGGAAATAATGTGGGACATCCCCTTTATTCCTGAACCACTGGCCAGGCCAACACCCTGACATATGTCATGTCCATCCGTTCTACAAGCCTTGAGCCAAAGTCCCAACACACCATAAACCTTGCCCTCAAAAGAAAGCAAAAAAAAGAAAGAAAATTCCCAATCAAAGAGTGTGAGAAAGCAAAAAAGAAAGAAAATTCCCAATCAAAGAGTGGGAGAAAGCAAAAAAGAAAGAAAGTTCCCGATCAAGGATCGGAAGAAAAAGAAATATGCAGAAAGGTTTTTGGACCAGACAATATCTGAACAATACAAAATTGTCACCAAGTAAACGAGAAAAGAAAGGAAACCACGACCTAAAGTGGTCCTCTCCCTTTGTTTCCAACCAAAATCCTGTGCGTCAGTGACTTGTTCGCCTCACACTAAACAAAAACAGAAAAGGAAAAGACCAAAAACACTGAAAGCCAAATTTCCCACCAAGAAAACAAACCATTCCCAAGAAAAAGTCCTATGGATCCATGATCACGCATGTAATCTTTGATTTGATAGGAAATGATTTGCAAAATCAAGTCATGACATATCTATGGTTCGGAATTAGGATGAAACACTTACCTGTGTGAGATTGATACACTTTGAGTGATTTTCTTCTATTTTTGTTGCACCCAATGTTTCCTCTAAATGGTCATTTAGAAACGAAATGCTAACATCCAAAATCTCATTTATGGTTATGAGAAAATTTCATCAGCATACTCTCCTTCCCCGGTAGACACATTGTTTTTCATCCAAAAAGCATATGTTGCTCTGATCATTTGGAAGTTTTGTCTCTTTACTAAAGCATGTTCGCATTTTAGTGAAGAAAACACCGAGACTATTTTAGTCTCACAAGTTATCCAGAACTACGTAGGTCTGAGTTCCTCATTGAGGATACGTAGGAGCAAGAGCCTCACTTTTGTCAGCCGCCCCACAATCTCTGACCCTGAGGTCATGTGACATGCGGAGATAAATTATGTTCATTCCGCTCACCTTTTCGCCATTCAGACACAATCGTGTTCGGTGGCACACAGAGACAAATTATGGTCATTCTGCGCCTTTTGTCATCCAGAGGCGGTGAGCCCGATGACATGCGGAGATAAGTTATGGTAATTCCGCTCACCTTTTCGCCATCCAGAGGAGATTGTGTCCGATGGCACGCAGAGACAAATTATGGTCATTCTGCGCCCTTTTGTCATCCAGAGGCGGTGAGCCCGATGACATGGGGAGACAAATTATGGTCATTCGCACGCTTTTGCTATCTGTAAGACTCGATGCCTGATAAACGCGCAAAGACAAATTATGGTCATTTTGCGCCCTTTGTCATGTAGGAGCAGCGAGTCGAGTGATAAACGCACAGAGACAAATTATGGTCATTCTGCACCCTTTGTCATTCAGGAGCAGCGAGTCGAGTGATAAACGCACAGAGACAAATTATGGTCATTCTGCGCCCTTTGTCATTCAGGGGTAGTGAGTCAAGTGGTGGGCGGAGACAAATTATGGTCATTCTACACACCGTTTTGCCATCCAGAGGCGATCGTGTCCGTTGGCGCCCAGAGACAAATTATGGTCATTATGCGCCTTTCCATCCAAGCCCGATCGTATCCGATGGCACGCAGAGACAAATTATGGTCATTTTATGCCTTGTGTTAACCAAGAGGAACGAATTCGACAGTATCAGGATGATGTTGGTCGTTCGGTGCTGATCATTTTCAAAATTTTTGTAGGTTCCGCTGGCGGGGAGATTGACCAGCCGAATGGTGTTTCGCTTGAATGAAATTAGTGTCTTATCTTTACTTCCCTTTTATCTCCAATAAAAGACAAGTAAAGAGGGGCAACTGTCATACCATAATTTCGTCCGGGGACCATCTGTTTGTTGGGATGCGACCCTCGCTTGACCACTTTGAGGTACTTGACACCCATCGTTAGGCAATCCGTGAAGTTCCGCGACATGTCGGGAGTTGAAAGGAAGTGTTAATGCACAATCCGTAAAGTTCCGTAACATTTTGGAAGCAAAAGAAGGGATGATTGCATAAGCCGTAAGGTTTCGTGACATTACGGAAAGAAAACAAGTATCGTTACGTAATTCATAAAGTTCCGTAACGTTACGAAAAAAGAATCAGCAAAAAAGGGCAGAGATGAGTGTATTTAGTAAACAGGGGGTACAAATAGCGATCAGGCCCACTTGGGCCTTCCAGGATCTTCCAACAGAAGGCGGTGCCTTCTGGTGGAAGCAACCTAGCTCGCCTGGGTGAGCTGGGTGGCAACCACCTCCCTCTTTTCCCTATAAATAGGGGATGGAGGGCAGAAAAAAAATGTTCAACCCTCCTCGTATCTGAGAATGACTTAAAATTAGTGAGAAAAATTGTTTCCGTGATGAAAATCCAAGCTGAGGCGCTTCCGTAACGCTTCCGAGACGTTTTCGTGGGCGATTTCGTGAAGGTTTTCCACCGTTCTTCGTTCGTTCTTCGTCGTTCTTCGGTCTTCAACCGGTAAGTTCCCAAAATCAAACTTTTCAATTCATTCTATATGCCCTTAGTGGTCCCCACTTGTTTCGCGTGCTTTTATTTTTATTTCATTTACTTTCTGTACCCCCTTTTGACGTGCTTTAGTCATTTATTTAAGTCGTTTTCTCGCCTAATAAAAAATAAAATAAATTTCCACCGATCATTTAAATTGTAACATCTTTTAATTTATGTTAAAATAAAATCCGACCGTTCTGTCATGCTGTAACCACGTTTAAAACCTAAAAGAGGCAAAATAATAATATAATAATAAAAAAATATCTTTTAATAAAATAATAAAAAAATCAATCGGACGTTTTTCTTTGGGATTTTTCTTTCTTAATCGAATTGACTAAATAACAAAGTGAAACTAAGGCTAAAATCAATTCATAAATCAAACTTTTGTCATCACCTAAAAAGCCATTTTTAAGGTCCAACGCCTTGAAATGGTCTTTTCCGCTTTTATTGGTTAAACGTGGATTTCTAAAAGCCTAAAATCAACACGTAGCTTTGTCACCTCTTTCAAAAAAGAAAACAAGAGATCATTAATGGTCCAATGCCTTAATGTTTTCTCTCCTTTCAAAAGAATCGAAAGATCGTTTAATGGTCCAACGCCTTAAATGACCTTTCCGTTCAATAAAAAAATATCTTGCAAAAAAGGACAAAAATAATTTAACCAACGTTTAGTTCTCAAAGAACTACGTAGGTCTGATTTCCTCACCACAAATTGAGGAATACATAGGAGCAAGGGAAACACCCTTGTCGACCACAAAAAAGATAAAAAGCATAAAAAGACATAAAAAGCGTAAAAAAGGGAAGATAACACAAATTGAAGTCATATTCGCACACTTGATTAAAGGCTTCCGTCCCTTGTGACGGACGCATGGGGTGCTAATACCTTCCCCGTGCGTAAATACAACTCCCGAACCTTTCACTTAAAGTTCGTAGACCACGTCTTTTTCCGGTTTTTCCGACGTTTTCCTCAAATAAACGTTGGTGGCGACTCCGCGCGTTTTCCTTCCTTGGAAGATGCACCCATGAGTCTCGCATCGCCCTCCCACCAAAGGGTAGGTTGCGACAATTGGCGACTCCACTGGGGACTATTTTTTTTAGAGTTAGGCCAATCAATCAGTGTGCTTTCTTTACTATGACTTCCTTTTTGTTCTTGTTCTTTGTCTTTTCTTTTTCTTTCTTATGTTCTTGTGTATATAAACTCTTTTGATGCTTTTAGTGTGTTTTAAAATGTATGCATGAGGTAAATATTTATTCATTTGGTGCACACAAACACTATTTGCACACACGGTGAGTCGAAAAAGGGCCCTATACCCGTGAGTCTCGCGTCACCCTCCCACCAAAGGGTAGGTTGCGACACATATGCAAGTCTTACTTTTATCCTTCTTTTGGGTCTTTCCAAATACAGTATTCAGGTGTTGAACCCGCTGGTATACCTACTCACCAGTCAATGGTATCGGTGTAATATCGTGCTCTTGACTTCCATTAAAAGCTTTTTTCAGTCGTTTGTAAGGATTATTGGGTGTTAGAAAACGGCGATGCCTACTGTAGACTATTTTTCTTCCATGTTTTAGTTGTATGTAGCTTGTGTTTTCTTCAGAGATGGGGCATGCATGATGACCCTTAACATTGTAACCATTGAGATTCCCATATTCTGGAAAGTCATTAATGGTACAAAAAAGCATTGCATGCATTTCAAATGTCTCCTTGTGAAAAGCATCAAACACTAAAACCCCCTCGTCCCACAACTTTCTCAGGTCTTCAATCAACGGACTTAGATAAACATCAATGTCATTCCCTGGCTATCTTGGGCCCGATATCATCATAGACAACATCATGTACTTTCGCTTCATGCACAACCAAGGAGGCAAATTGTAAATTACTAGCAGAATTGGCCATGAACTATGTTGAGTGCTTAAGGTGCCATATGGATTCATTCCATCTCTGGCTAGTCCAAGTCTAAGATTTATTAGCTCTTTCCCGAAATCTAGATACAAACCATCAATCTTCTTCCACTACGAGCAATTAGCCGGATGATGGACCATTCCATTAGAAATCCTTCCATTTGCATGCCATATAAGGTCTTTTGTGTCGTCCTCGTTAGCAAAAAGACGCTTAAACCTTGGAATGATTGGAAGATACCACAAAACCTTCGTTGGAGGTCCCTTCTTTGAGTTTTCATCAGAACTGCTTTCCTCTTCATCCTTCTCTTTGTACCGTGAAGTCCCACAGATAGGGCATTTGGACATTTCTTGGAATTCGTGCATATATAGGATGCAATCATTGGGGCAAGCATAAATCTTTTGATACTCCATACCCATCGGACACAGTATCTTTTTCGCCTTATAGTAAGTTTTAGGCATCGTGTTGTCCTCTGGAAGCAGATTGTGCACTACCTCAAGCAGTGAGGTAAAACTTTTGTCACTCCACCCATACTTGGCCTTCACATTAACCAGACTTAACACCGCAGACAACAGGGTTAAGGAATTATTGCACCCCGTATACAAAGACTTCTTTGAATCACTCTGCAATCCTTCATACATAGGGGGCGTGTGCTTACTGAAAAGACTCTTGTCCAAGGTCACGAATCATGTCCTCCAAGCGATCTCCCTTTTCTATATCAAACGGTTCAAATTGGGACCCACTCTGCATGTCTGTTACTTCACCATGCCATATCCACGTCATGTAATTCTTCTTAATCCCATCACACAATAGATGTTCCCATATGTCGTCCAATAGTTGTCATCTTCCATTCAAATAGTTGATGCAAGAACAATAATATTTTCCTTCTTCATTCGGTCAACCTCTTTCTGAAGCAAATTGCAAGAATTGCTCGACGCCATCCTCATATTTTGGGCTCATGTGACTTTGATTCATCCAACTTTGATCCATCTAAGCAATTCCATGCATGAAAATCTCACTTTTTTATTTATAGGTGTGACCCTATCCCATTTAGCATTATTTTGAAAAATTTGACTAAATTTTGGCAGCATTTCGCATTGGTCTCCAAGTACACGACATGACATCGGTGAAATTAATTTCCCGATAATCAAGTATGCACTTAGAGAACAACTTGAAATGCATTGTACCGAAATTTCATCAAATTAATCAAAATAATAATAACCTTAATGAATGAATCTAACATAAAAATACCAGTCTCCCCAAACTGTCTAAACGGACAATTCAAGACTAAATACAATGACTAATGCAAACTGTCCACAAGAATTATTGCATTCAGTCTCAAACGGGAATCTAAGGTTCACTCAGCATGAACAATAGTTGTTTATATACCAAATTACATTGATGAGTGTCGCAACATGCCCTTTTGCGGGCGAGCGAGGCGAGGCTCATGGGTGCGTTTTCCAAAGGAGGAAAATGTGCGGAGTCGCCACCTGTCGCAACCTACCCTTTTGCGGGCGAGTGAGGCGAGGCTCACGGGTGCGTTTTCCAAAGGAGGAAAATGCGCGGAGTCGCCACCTGTCGCAACCTACCCTTTTACGGGCGAGTGAGGCGAGGCTCACGGGTGCGTTTTCCAAAGGAGGAAAATGCGCGGAGTCGCCACCAACGTTTATTTGTGGAAAACGTCGGAAAAACTGAAGGAAACCGATCAAAAAGAATATTCCAAGTTCGGGAGTTGTATTTACGTTTGAGGAAGGTATTAGCACCTCTCACGTTTGTCTCAAAGGACAACAACCTTATTTTTAGAATTGTGTGAAATTGTGTTACCCTAACTTTTATTTCCTTTTTTATTTTTGACGTCGACAAAAGCAGGGCTCTTGCTCCTATGTACCCTCCATCGAAGAGGAAATCAGACCTACGTAGTTTTTTTTAAGGGTGAATCAAGCGATTCTTTTTACTTGGAAGGTGATCATTTTAAGGCGTTGGACCTTAAAAATGATCCATTTACTTGGTAAGAAAAACTAAGATATTGAACTTTTGAAATCCTTTTTTTAGTGATTTTTTGTGGACGAGCTTGACTTTGCGGGTTGATTTTAGCCTTAGTTTCACTTTAGTTATTAGTCAATTCAATTAAGAAAGAGAAATCCCAAAGAGAAACGTCCGATTGATTTTTTTCGCTTTATTTTACCAAAAGGTATTTTTTGATTATTATATTATTATTTTACCTCTTTTTTGATTTCCAACGTGGTTACGGCATGAACGAACGGTCGGATTTCATTTTAACAGAAATTAACGGATATTACAAATCAAATGATCGGTGGAAATTTATTTTATTTTTTGATTAGGCGAGAAATGACTTAAATAAATGACTGAAGCACGTCAAAAGGGGGTACGAAAAGTAAATGAATCGAGAATAAAAGTACCCAAAACAAATGGGGACCACCACGGGTACATAGAATGAATTGAAAAGCTCGATTTGGGGTACTTACCGGTTGAAGAACGAACGATGAATGACGAAGAACGGTTGGAAATCTTCGCGTAATTACCCACGGAAACGTTACAGAAACATTATGGAAGCGCCTCGGCTTGGATTTTCTTCACGGAAACAATTTTCCTCAGCAATTTCAAGTGAATACGAAGTGCCAAGAAGGCTGAACCCTTTTCTTCTTCACTCCTCCCCCTATTTATAGCAAAATAGGGGAGGAGCTTGCCACCCAGCTCGCCCAGGCGAGCCAGGTTGCTTCCTCCAGAAGCAACTGCCTTCTGGAGGAAGAATCTGGAAGGCCCAAGTGGGCCTAGTTACTGTTTGCACCCTTTTTTTTACTAAATACACCCCCTTTACTTTTTTTTGTGATTCTTTTTCCGTAACGTTACGAAACTTTACGAATTTCGTAACGATACTTGTTTTCTTTTCATAAGGTTACGGAACCTTACGGATCATATAATTACTCCCTTTTTTAGCTTTTGAAGAGTTACGGAAATTCACGGATTGCGTAACAATACTTCCTTTTGATTTCTGTCACGTTACGGAATTTCACGGATTGCGTAACAACACTTCCTTTTGATTTCCGACACGTCTCGAGACTTCACATATTGTGCAACAAAGGGTGCCAAGTACTTTGAAGCGGTCAATCAAAGGTTGCATGCCATCAAACAATAGTCCCCGAACGAAATTAGGGTATGACAGTTGCCCCTCTTTACTTACCTTTTATCGGAGATAAGAGGAAAGCAAAGATAAAACACTGATTTCGTCCATCTTCCCCCTTTCCGTGATTATTCTATGACGACTCCCGTCTCTCCTTCTTCTTTTTTCTGCACAACACAAAACAAACACAAACAACAAAAACACCAATAACATAATATACATATATACATATGTTTAGCGAAGGAACCGATCGGGAAAATAACAAAAACCACATTTCCCAGTCACCGGAGACTCCGCACTTGATGGTGGAGGACGCATGAACAGCGTTAGGCTATCAATTCATGGGTCTCCGAACAAGATTTGAGGGTGGAGGATAGGCGAACAGTGCTAGGCAATCAATTCGCGGGGCTCCAGATGGTGGACGACACATGAACAGTGCTAGGCAATCAATTCATGGGTCTTCGAAAGATTAGAGGATGGAGGATAGGCGAACAGCGCTAGGCAATCAATTCGTGGGGCTCCAGCCTCGATGGTGGAGGACACATGAACAACGCTAGGCAATCAATTCATGGGTCTCCGAAAGATTAGAGGATGGAGGATAGGCGAACAGCGCTAGGCAATCAATTCGCGAGGCTCCAGCCTTGATGGTGGAGGACACATGAACAGTGCTAGGCAATTAATTCATAGGTCTCCGAAAGATTAGAGGGTGGAGGATAGGAAAACAACGCTAGGCAATCAATTCACGGGGATCCAGCCTCGATGGTGGAGGACACATCAACAGCGTTAGGCAATCAATTCATGGGTCTTCAAAAGATTCGAGGGTGGAGGATAGGCGAACAGCGCTAGGCAATCAATTCGTGGGTCTCCAACCTCGATGGTGGAGGACACATGAACAGCGCTAGGCAATCAATTCATGGGTCTCTGAAAGATTAGAAGGTGGACGATAGGCGAACAGCGCTAGGAAATCAATTAGCAGGGCTCCAGCCTCGATGGTGGAGGACACATGAACAACGCTAGGCAATCAATTCATGGGTCTCTGAATAAAACTGGAGAATGGAGGATAGGCGAACAACGCTAGGCAATCAATGCGCGGGGCTCCAGACTCGATGGTGGAGGACACATGAACAACGCTAGGAAATCAATTCATGGGCCTCTGAAAGATTGGTGGATGGAGGATAGGCGAACAACACTAGGCAATCAATTCGCGGGGCTCCAGACTCGATGGTGGAGGACACATGAACAACGCTAGGCAATCAATTCATGGGTCTCCGAACAAGATTGGAGGATGGAGGATAGGCGAACAACGCTAGGCAATCAATTTGCGGGGCTCCAGCCTCGATGGTGGAGGACATATGAACAGCACTAGGCAATCAATTCATGGGTCTCAGAATAAAAGTGGAGAATGGAGGATAGGCGAATAGCGCTAGGCAATCAATTCGCGGGGCTCCAGACTCGATGGTGGAGGACACATGAACAGCACTAGGCAACCAATTCATGGGTCTCCGAAAGATTGGAGGATGGAGGATAAGTGAACAGCACTAGGCAATCAATTCGCGGGGATCTAGCCTCGATGGTGGAGGACACATGAACAACACTCGGAAATCAATTCATGGGTCTTCGAATAAAAGTGGAGGATGGAGGATAGACGAACAACACTAGGCAATCAATTCGCGGGGCTCCAGCCTCGATGGTGGAGGACACATGAACAGCGCTAGGCAATCAATTCATGGGTCTCCAAAAGATTGGAGGATGGAGGATAGGCGAACAGCGCTAGGCAATCAATTCGCGGGGCTCCAGCCTCGATGGTGGAGGACACATGAACAACACTAGGCAATCAATTCATGGGTCTCTGATTTAAGATTTTGAGGGTGGGGACCAAATGGTCCACCGGGTTCTTTCACCTAAAAAGGCAAACATGCTTTTTGCAAAGAAAAATAAATCATTCGCGAGAGCACCATATCTTAGAGAAACAATATACCCATGCCAAAGGTAATTTTCCTTGTAACCGGAAATGAAGGGCAAGATGTCAACATTTAGATTTTAAATGAACATTCAGGGGAAACATCGGGTCAAACTGAAACTGGGAATAAATCACTCATAGTGTATAAAAACTCACACAGGCAAGTGTTTTACCCTAATCCCAAACCATAACTGCACCATGATTTTATTTTGCACACGATTTCCTATCGAACCAAAATATCACACGCACGATCACGAATCAATAGGATTTTCTCGAGGGTAGTGTTTTTGGAGAGGAAACTGGGTGTTTCGGTCTTTTCCTCTTTATTTAAGTGGGACGGGATATCGCCAGTCGAGAATGACTTTGAATGGCAATCCCAAAGGAAGAACTACCTAAAAATGGGTTTTCCTTTGCCGGCAGTCATTTACCTTGCCGAAAATTTATCTGGTCTGAAGATCCTCTGTTCTCTTTCTTTCATTGATCGGGAATTACTCTGTTTTCCTCCGATCTTTTCCTTTTTACTTTCTTCCAATCTTTGATCGGGAATCCTTCTTTTCCTTTCTTTTCATTTTTTCCTTTTCTTTCTTTTCATTTCTTCCTTTTTTTTTCATTTCTCCCTCTCCATTTCTTTCTTTAGGAAATCGGGTTTTAGCATTCGTTATTTGTTCTCCCTTGAGGAGATTCCGCTGTCCTTTGCTTCGGGGGAAAGGATGAGGATTCTTTTTATAGGCTAAGGTTCAAAGTAGTCTAAGGTTGTGTCTCAACGGGGTCTTTTATTGTGGGAGCCTGATCTTGATATCTGGGGCAAAACAAATTCGTGGGTCAAGGTATCGGTCTCGGGTTGAACTTCCATATTATTTCCACAAGGCACGCACAACAATGATGATTTGGAAACAACGTGCAAAATTAGTCATGGCCACAACCAGGTGGGCACTCAAGCATCCCGTTTATGGCATTGTGATACTACGGTTGGGGATTTACACAAACAGACCCAACGTTTCCAAATTATGTTCTTTCATCAGTTCAATGAATCCATCCATTCTTATCTCGGTTATTCAGGAAAATGAACTCTTAGTGTCAGTCCCTTGTTTCCAAAAGATATGTTTGCTCTCTACAAATGATTTATGCTTCCTACGACCATAACATGCCGACCTTCGAGGTCTTTCTTTCTTTTTCCTTTTTTGTTTCATTTTTTATGTTCACAAAAAACTATTCATCCATTGCCATCTATGAGAAAAACTTTTCTTTGTACACCTACATTCCTATACATGACGAACTTTTTCTATATACACGCATTAAAACCCTTTCTCTTCACGTCAACACGGTCTATATACAAACCCTATTCATGTTCAAAGATTTTTTTTTCATTTTTTCCAACACACACCCGTAGTTTATACAAAAATTTCTTTATAACACTCGTCGCTCACACACACAAGAATTTCTTTTCACACATTATTTACACACACAAAATCCTTCTATACACATTTTCCTTTTACATATATATAAAAAAAACCTTTTTCTTTTCTTTATATATATATAGACATGACATTTATTCACAACGCCCCTTTCTTTTTCTATATTTGGTATTATCATGATGTTTGTTCGTTTTAGGACGACGTTCCTAAATGCAAACTCTACACGGTTCCGGAATTTGAACAAACATTATCGACAATAACGAAGTAAGCACTAACGCAATAGTCCAAACAAAATATATGCACAAAACAAATGACAATCGCAACAAAAAACAAATGTTAGTCCCTCAAGTCATAGAAATAAAATAACATGTAAATGATAAAGGATGAAACATAAAAAGAACATGAATCTGGGGATCCCATGGTCATGTGGCTCCGCATGCCATCGGACTCTTGGGTCACTGTAACAAAAAGTGGGGTGGTCAACAAAAGCAGGGCTTTTGCTCCTACGTATCCTCAATTTGTGATGAGGAACTCAGACCTACGTAGTTCTTGATAACTGTGAGACTAAAAATAGTTTCAGTGTTTTCTTCACTAAAATGCGAACATGCTTTAGTAAAGAGACAAAACTTCCAACTGATCAGAGCAACATATGCTTTTTTATTTTAAAAATGATGTGTCTATCGGGGAAGGAGAGTATGCTGATGAAATTTTCTCATAACCATAAATGAGATTTTTGATGTTAGCATTTCGTTTCTAAACGACCATTTAGAGGAAACACTGGATCCAACAAAGATAGGAGAAAATCACTCAAAGTGTATCAATCTCACACAGGTAAGTGTTTTATCCTAATTCTGAACCATAGATATGTCATGACTTGATTTTGCAAATCATTTCCTATCAAATCAAAGATTACATGCGTGATCATGGATCAATAGGACTTATTTTGGGAATGGATTTTAGGTGGGGAATTTGGCTTTGAGTGTTTTTTCCTTTTCCTCTTCTGTTTTTGTTTAGTGCGTGGCGAGAAAGTCGCTAGCACACAGGATTTTGTCGGCAATCAAAGGGAGAGGACCACTTTAGGTCGTGGTTTCCTGTTTCTTGTTTACTTGGTGACAATTCTATATTGTTCAGATATTGTCTGGTCCAAAGACCTTTCTGGATATTTCTTCTGTTTTCTTCCGATCCTTGATCGGGAATTTTCTTTCCTTTTTTTGCTTTCTCCCACTCTTTGATTGGGAATTTTTCTTTTCTTTTTTTTTTGTTGTTTTCCGAGGGCAAGGATTGACATTCTCACCCTGGGTCAAGGTTTATGATAAGTTGGGATTTTGGCTCAAGGCTTGTAGAATGGCTGGTCATGATATATGTCAAGGTTTGGCCATCGATTCGGGGATAAAGGGGATGTCCTACATTATTTCCATGATACACATGCAACAATGATGATTAGGAAATTTTATGCAAAACTGGTCATGCATGCACCCATGTGGACACTCAAGCATCAAGTTTTTATGGTCATGTGACACTAGGGCTCAGGATTCATTTTCCCAATTTTAAGTCAACCCAGTGTTTCCAAAATATGTTCTTTTATCAAATCATGCATTCATCCGAGTCCATTTTGGGCGCTCGGGAAAATTTTCACAGCATTCACCCTTCAGGTGTATACACTTTTTTTCAAAAACTGGTTAAGATCAGTAAAATCTTTCAAAGAAAAGTTGGAAATTATCTCTTTTCACAAGCATGTTGTTTTTTTAGCTAGACAAATTTTTATTTTTTTTTCTATTTTTTTTCTTCCTTCTTTTTCTTTTCTTGCTCGCTCTCTTTTTTTTCATGAGGTATTTTTCTACCTAAACATACGTATATTTTTGTGAGGTATTTTGCTATATACATGCATGTCCAAGGTAACTTGCTACCTAAACATACATATATATGTTTTGTGAGATATTTTTGCTATATACATGCATATCCATGGTATCTTGCTACCTAAACATACATATATATATTTTGTGAAGTATTTTTGCTACATACATGCATATCCAAGGTATCTTTCTACCTAAACATACATATATATATTTTGTGAAGTATTTTTTGCAACATACATGCATATCCAAGGTATCTAAACATATATATATATATATATATATATATATATATATATATATATATATATATATATATATATATTGTGAGGTATGACTACCTTCCGAGCTTGTGCTTGTTTTATTTAAATTCCTAGGATCATGAGAAACTAGGTGTGTCCTGCTATGACTTGAGAAACAAAAGTGATCAAATAACAAGCAGAGATTTAAAAGGTACTAGGTTGCCTCCTAGTTGCGCTTCTTTAACGTCTTGAGCTGGACACGTGATGGCTTGTCGGTCACGGACCTAGTACTTTGCTTACCTTTGGCTTTGGACTTGGTTGCCTATTGGTCGGCCATGGGTCGTAAGCAACGCTCTAACCTTTTTGTGGATGAGCTGAGGTGAACTCTAGAGGTGATGGCGGTGCGTCTGTTGCCCGCTGCCGGCCATCCCCATGCTGCTATGGTGTTTCGCCCTGCGCCTGCCTGGGGACGCAGTACTTCTTGATGAAAGCTCGATTAGTAGGGGGCCTGATGACCTTGCTGGGGGCGACAGGCACTCCGTAGAACTGAGAGAGGTCCGTAATTAGAGCTTGGCAACTCCAAGACCCTGTTGGACTTCTTCGGGTCCACTGGGTGTCTTGCGGGCGCGATCCCTGCAAACAATAGATGACATCAGAAATTAGTTGAGCGATGTGCATACTTACCTATGTCATGATGATGTGACCTTGCCGGGGGGAACGGGCACCCTGTAGGACTACAGAGGCCCGTAACCAGAGCTGGAAACCCCAGGGCCTTGTTGGACTTCTCCGGGTCCACTGGATGTCTTTGTGGGTGCGATTCCTGCAAACAATAGATGGTATCAAAAATTAGTTGAACCATATGTATACTTACCTATGTCACGATGGCATGACCTTGCTGGGGGGAACGGGCACCCTATAGGACTGACAGAGGCCCGTAACCAGAGCTGGAAACCCCAGGGCCCTGTTGGACTTCTTCGGGTCCACTAGGTGTCTTGTGGGCGTGATCCCTACAAACAATAGATGACATCAGAAATCAATTGAGTCACGTGCATACTTACCTATGTCACGATTGCATGACCTCGCTGGGGGACGGGCACCTTATAGGACTGACAGAGGCTCGTAACCAGAGCTGGAAACCCCAGGGCCCTGTTGGACTTCTTCGGGTCCACTGGGCGTCTTGTGGGCGTGATCCCTGCAAACAATAGATGATATCAGAAATCAATTGAGCCATGTGCATACTTACCTATGTCATGACGGCACAGACCAACTGATACATCTGCAGGGGGAGATTGGCATTGTGGTCACTGGGCAGAATGTTGCTAAATAGCAACGTCATCCATATCCCTGTAAGAGTGGTCATGTTGGTGCGCATGATCCGCACTCGTCTTTTTGTAGCAGCACGGGTGAAATCTTGCCCCGGTATGCATAGTAGATGCGTGATAGCCTCCCTCCCTGGATGTGCTCGCACAGTTGGTCGCCCTCCAATATCAGGGGATGACCCAGGAACTGTTAAAGGAAACTACTGGCCCCTTAACCGGGAGCGCAAGTCTCGGTGAAGCATCTAAGGGCAAAGGACCTTATATTCTCTTAAGGTGTGGATATGGAGCACACTGAAAATGAGGACGCGTAGCCCTCTAAAGGCGAGGGCGTGCAGCCCTCTACAAGCGAGGATGTGCAGTCCTCTGATGGCGAGGACATATAGTCCTCTAAAGGTGATAGGTACTAGTACCCAAGGGTCCACCTTTATGAGAAAGCAAGAGATCGACTCATCGAGAGGGTCGGTCATCCAAAAAGATTGGACACGAGATGTAGGAAATCTATGCAGTTAACATGATTTTTAGGGATGCAGACACATGCAACCTTTGTCGTGAAATTTGGTAATGCTGACCTCATATGAAACAATGCAATGCAATGGAAAGTTGTACAATGTTCATGACATTATTTCCCTATTTTGTGATTTTTATTTTGATTTAATTTTTTTGGAAAACACAGATTGACTGTCCTTTTGAAAAAGGTGATAATTCATGCAACCTTATCCTATCTTTTGCAAATCTCTTTGGGAACTCCCTCAGAGTGTATGTTTTGTTTGATTTAGTCACTTGACCATTTTGGAGTGATGGCAATGGAGCCGTTTGACGTTTAATTAATCTATTGAAATTCCAGGGTTTGTCTCCCCCCCCCTTTTTTTTCTTGTTTAAAAACATCGACGGGTGAGAACTTTTGATCTGCCCCTATGTTCACTTGAGGCTCATGCACGATGCCCCTCATTGCCCCAGTGTAAGGCTTTGAGGTACCAATTGTTATCTTTCGTCATGACCTTGTACCTGGGAACCTATTGGGTGAGAACTTCTAATCTGCCCCTAGGTTCGCTTGAGGTTTTTGCATGGTGCCTTTCATTGCCCCAGTGTAAGGCTTTGAGGTACAATCGTTGTCTTTCGTCATGACCTTGTAGCAAGGAACCTATTGGGTGAGAACTTCTAATTTGCCCCTAGGTTCGTTTGAGGTTTATGCATGGTGCCTTTCATTGCCCCAGTGTAGGGCTTAGAGGCACCAATTTTTGTCTTGTTTTCACAACCTTGTAGTGAGGAAGAATGAAAGAAGCAGTTGATTCTTGCAAAAAGAATTTTCCAAGGACGAGAAATAGTTGAAGGATTTTTCAGTTGATGGATTAAGTCAAATGACTCCTACGTAGAAGCAAGATGTTTTGATGTCTTGATGATGCTAAAGGATCAAGTGCTTCTAAGTTTTATTCAAGACAAGAATCCAAGAAAATCAAGATATATGATCAAGTTGATCTCTAGAATCTTTAGGAAGAAGTTTCCAAATTGAAAAAACAAAAGGTTTGACCAAAGAATTCTATTATTTCAAATTGAGATTTGCTCTCTGGTAATCGATTACCAACAGCTGAAAATGTTTATAACAGTCACTAGAAATTTGAATTCAAAATTTATAACGTGTAATTGATTACACATGGATTGTAATTGATTACCAGCAGTTTATTGAACGTTTTAATTCAAATTTTTTAAACCTATAATCGATTACACAAGTCTTGTAATTGATTACCAGAGGGGATTTTCAGAATATAATTTCCAAGAGTCGCATCTATTCAAATGATTTATGAATGGCCATCAAAAGTCTATTTATATGTGACTTGGAAACACGAATTTAAAGAGATTTTTCATTGCCCAAAAAGTTTTATCCTCTCTAAAGATTAAGAGTTTTTCTGAACTGAAATGTCTTATCCTCTCAAAAAGATTCCCTGGTCAACCACTTGCATATTTAATAAGGAATTTTGATTGATCTTCATTGTACAATCTATCTCTTTTAAGAGAGATCTCTTCTTCTCTTCTTCTTATTTCTGAAAAGGGATTAAGAGACTGTGGGTCTCTTGTTGTAGAGGATTCCTGAACACAAGGGAAGGGTTGTCCCTGTGTGGTTCAGACTTTGTAAAATGAGTTTTACAAAGATAGTGGAAAATCTCGAGTGGGTTGCTTGAGGACTGGACATAGGCACGGGAAGTGGCCGAACCAGTATAAATCAAGTTTGCATTTCTCTTTTCCCTTAAACTTATTTTATTTATTGCTATTTATCTTTTGCTTTAAAGAAGTTTATTTTGAATTGTCTTTTGAGTAATTCATGTTAAGGGTGCATTGTTAATCCGAAAAGAGAGAGTGAAAGTTTAATTGGGGAATAGTCTTTGTATCTTAATTCAACCCCCCTTTTTCTTAAGGTAACTGAGGCCATTTGTCCAACATCCTATTCTTGATAACTCACTTCTCTCTAAAAGACAAACTTTCCGGAATGATAAAATGAGGTCACATGAACGTTCTGGAAACACAGTCAATCAAATGCTTTTTTTTTCTTTTTCTTTTTGAACCCCTTTTTTTATTTTGAAACTTATTTGTTTTGAACTTTACTCGTTGTTTTACGACACCCCCACCAACGTGCAAGACGAGTAATCTCTTATTGAACGGTCTTGGAAGTCATCACTCAGGAGCGCATGTCGCTTGAGCAAACAAACCAATGGCTTGCACCCACATTCTAGTGGAAGCAAAGATGTAATTACGAGAGGATGAGGGACAAAGATGTCAGACTTATCCATTTTATTTAGCATTGTAACTATGGTTTACAATAATGGCATAGACTTGAAAATCTTGATGAGTCGTTAGAGACATCTAACAACAACTTTCAAAATTGCCCCAGGTGTGGTGTCGCTTGTCAATGTTAGGATTTACACGCGATTCTCCTCAAATTTCAGCTGACCCGCATCAATTAGACTTTGCACCTTATGCTTCAGGGTCATACAGTGCTCAATGGAATGCCCCAGGGCTCCTCCATGATATGCACATGTTGTGTTCAAGTCGTATCCTCGGAAAAATGGAGGTTGAGGAAACCTAGCAGGGGTTATGGCTACCATTGAATTATTGAATAGATATGAGAGCAAGTTTAGCATATGACACCGGAATTTGGGGTGAATCCTACAGGCTTTTTGCTGCAAAATTCCTTTTTGGTTGGTGTTTTGGTTCGTGCTAAAGGTGGTGTTTAGCATTGGTTGTGTGGTAGACAGGCTTTGTGGTTGATTTAGGGATGGCCTTTATGGATAACTGGGTGGTGGGTAAGGAGAAGGTTTGTTATTGGCTGAGTAATGACATTGTTGGGTTGGTGGGAAGTTTGGCCATGTAGGAATGACAGTCGCAGCATGGGTTTCTCCTTCATTTTCACCCTCTTCATTTGCCCCAGTTTTCTCATTCGTCCAAGTAGGATGATTAAATTTGCCTCTTTTTAGACCCACTTTGATCCTTTCGTCGGTGAAGACCATATCATCAAAGCTTGAAGGTGTGTAGCCCACCATCTTTTCATAGTAGAATACTGGTAATGTGTCTACTATCATTGTCATCATTTTTTTCTCCGTCATTGAGGTGCCACTTGAGCTGCCAGGTCTCTCCTCCTTTGGGCGTATTCTTTTGAAAGATTCGTGCCCCCTTTTTTCACATGTTCTGTAGTTGCATCCTATCCGAAGACATTATACTGACACTGCTTAACGAAGGCAACCACTAGGTCCTTCCAAGAATGGACTCGGGAAGGTTCCAAGTTAGTGTACCAGGTAACAGCTACCCCAGTAAGACTTTCTTGGAAGGAATGTATCAGCAATTCCTCATATTTTGCGTATGCCCCCATCTTCCAATAATACATCTTTAGATGGTTCTTGGGGCAAGTAGTCCCCTTGTACTTGTCAAAGTCCAGCACCTTGAACTTGGGAGGGGTGATGATATTGGGTACTAGGAACAACTCTTCTAGGTTAGCAAAGACATAATCTTTACCTCCTTCAATGGCCCTGAGCCTTTCCTCTAGATGATCCAACTTTCCCATTTCTGTCATAGCATGAGGGTTTTTACTTGTTGTGGAATGCAAGAGGTGTAGCTGGGGATGATACTGAGGGCCCTCCAAAGGGTTTTGTAGGGGTATACCACCAACTGCTTGCCCTTTAGTGGCATATCCGAGGCAAGGCTCAAAGTTGGCTAGATTATGGTGGGGAATTTCATGTGTCTCCCCCACGGTTTAAGAGACATGTGTATGATTAGTTTGGGGTTGTTGGCTCTCAATGGGTATAGGAGTGGAGTTATTGACATTCTTATTGGGAATGTATGCCACATTGGGTGGTGTATAGTTGGGAGGCAAGCCATATAATGGGAAGGCATGCTTGTTTTGAATTTGCACATAATGGGGGCCGTCCGTACTTCCCAAATCTTTGCCTACCATATCTGAGGTTGGATGATTCATTTGCATGGCAGAATAAGAAAGCAAAAACACACCATAAACACTCTGAAGTAAGGATGTGGTGGCACTAACCTTCTAGAAGCAATTTGTCTCCAGTAGCAATTTGTTTTAAAAAAATTTTCTTTCCTCCAAGGCACTACCTACCAAAAGCTGTTAAGAAGTTCATTCTGCGTCAATAAAGAGGATTCTTGAGAGTTAACATTAGGGAAAAGTAGAAAAGGAAGGGGTTTAGAAATGAGAGAAAGGAGGGGATGATAGAGTCTAGTTCAAACAAATCACAAAACCTGAAAATTGTGTTTGGTTGTGTTTGTTCTGTCTATTATTTTTCACTCTATTTCTTTCATTTCCATTTTCTGTCTTGTACAAATGAAAAACTTGTTAAATATGATAGTTTAATTTTCTAACGTGGGTGCTTTGTTCTCTTAAAGCTGTATGAATTCACAGTGGGAGCTCCACCGGGAAAGGAAAGGAAGCATGAATTTGTTGACAACCCAAATGGTTTATTCTCTGCGCAAGCAGCACCAAAACCTCCAGTTGTTGTGTATACAATACTGGAAGGAATGCATGGTTCAAATTAGGGGTGAGAAAAAATCAGTTTCTATAAAAAATTAAAACCAAACCTAATCAGTTTTTAATCTAAATATAAGAATGAACTGATTTTAGGAATTCAACTGGTTGTCAAACTGCTTTTTTTAATTTAAAAAAAACTGATTTTCATAATGATTATTTAATTAATAATGAAAATGACATTTTCAGCTCCAAATCAATGGTTTCCAACAAAGAAATAAGAGAGAGTAGTGATCAACAGAGACATAAGAGCATACCAATCTAAGTCTGTGTGCTGAAAGTGATGTACACAAATTGCCTGTGCTCTTTATGTAGTATGGGCAGCAATAATTTCCCCCAGCTTACCAAACTGTATTTTGCATATTATGGTTTCTAACGATTTTTATCCTTACATAATAAATATCCTCTTTTAACCAATAATATAAATAATGACAATGTTATTTATTACAACTAGCTAATTATAATGACACATGACACATCAAATAATATAATCTAATCCTATTCGTTCCTAATTCCATGCTTTTACTTATCACTGTTAATGAACGAAATACAAAGGAATTCACCTCAAGCTCTAATAAGAATGAAATGAAAGGTTACATGGATTAAAAGAGAAGTTTCCCATGAAAACAAATAAGGAAGGAAGCACAGTGGAAACTATGGGAAAGAAGAGACTACTTAGGTGTTCATCCACAGAAACAACATGGCCTAAGCTATGTTGGGATTCACATTCCAGCTGATGGACAAGCTATCATGTAATGCCACAAAATCAGTCACACAATTACACTCACATGATGAGAGTTTTTCATTGAAATTGTGATGCTAATGGGCGGCTACAATAATAAATTTTAATAAATACTCATAGCATATTTCCTAATGGTTGGTCCCTTAATTATTAAGTCAAGTTCAAATTTTATGGTTGGTATTTATTCTAAGCCTAGCTTTAAATAAACTTGTTGTTGTCATAATTAATTTAGTTTTACAAGTGAAAGGATTGATTTCATCTCTTTTTACAAATGAAGTGAAGAAGACATCAAACCATTTGATTTGAATATTAGTTTGGCTAGTATTATATGCAGAATAATTGTCCCTCTCTACATGGCCTAGCAGCTTATATATATAATCCATGCATAGTGTTTCAAGCTTATAGACATTTTGATCGATAATATCGGTAACTGATTGATACATTTCCTAGGTTGTTCCTCCTGAGGCATCCTACCTTCATGTTCATGGATAAAGATGCTAATTCAAAAATCCAACTCCCTCCTGGATTTAGATTCCACCTTTCTTATGAGGAGCTAATTGTTCACTATCTGAGAAACAAAGTGACATCATCACCCCTTCCTGCTTCATTCATAGCAGAAATAGATCTTTACAACTATAATCCATGGGAGCTCCCAAGTCTGTGTTAGCAATTGCATTGTTTTAGTTTGTGTTTCATTCTTTTCTTGAAGTATTTACTTAGTGGGATAAGGCTTTTGTTGTTATTGTTGTTTCTATTGTCTTGAAGTAGTAATTACTAAAGCAATGATAGCTTTTCATTTTGAACAAGCAAAGCTTTGTTTGGGGAGGATGAGTGGTATTTCTTTACTCCTAGAGATAGGAAGTATCCCAATGGAGTGAGGCCTAATAGAGCAACTACTTCTGGTTATTGGAAGCCTACCGGGACTGACAAACCCATTTTCACTTCCTGTGGGATGAAGAGCATTACTGTCAAGAAGGCACTCGTGTTCTACAAGGGTCGTCCACCAAAGGGATCGAAAACCGACTAGATCATGCATGAGTAGAGATTGCATGATTCCATGATCTCCAATTCAAAGCAAGGAGGGTCCATGAGAGTAGGCCAATTTCATGAGTTCAATTTTTCAATTTGGTGGTTTTTAATGACCAATAGAGTAAATTATTGAGGAAATTCTCAATTGCATTTCATTGATACTGTATAGTACACTTATAGAGTCTATGTACAACTGATTGACAAGAGATCCAATCTATCTTAATCTAAACTAAGTTGTAACTAATAGACAAGATCTTCATTTAAATTATAGGATCAAATAATAGATAAGATACTAGTACATAAGATTAAGATTACAGCATCATGTTGATCCATTAGAGTAATAGTATGTAAGTTTTATCTGCACAATCCATACTTGTTATAGTAAGAAAGCCAGCAATCACACCTCCAAACATTTGTATACACAATCAGTATGACAAACCAAACTCACAAGGCATGTCAGTCGAATAACAGAACATAACAATTTCATATTTTACTAAAATAAAAAAATGCTATGAATATTGATGTTAGCTCTCTAGAACACACACATAAGGTTTATCTTCTCATAATGAACCAAAATGTAATAAATAATGATAAAAACAACTACACCCAAATTTTGAATACTACCAGAGACTTACAAAGAATGTATTATATTGATAAAAAGAACTACTTCCAACAACCTTACAACAAAGAGTCGCGAAGCGTACCTTCGATGGAGAAAAACAAAGTGCGAACAAGAACCTTCGATGGAGAACAACAGAGCACAAAGAACAACCTTAGATGGAGAACAACAGTCGTGATTAGGTTGCAGAAATAAACATTTTAAAATAGGGAAGAAGAAGAACAACCTTCGATGGAGTACAACGCTATCAGTTGCAAAGAAGAAGAAAACCACTTGCGACGAAGAAGAAGAACACTTGCGCAGAAGAAGAGCAGCTGGGAAGAACAGTTGAGAAGACGAAGAAGCTTCAACGGAGAAGAATAAAGCGAGAGAAAAATAGGGCTCGCAATCTAATATTTTAAAATGTAAGTACAACATTGGTTATCAATACAAAACCGATGTTAACTAAATGATGTTAACATTAACATCAGTTTTCTACAACAAACCGATGTTAACATATCTTATGTTAACATTGTTTTTTCATAAAACCAATGTTAACATACTAACTTTAACATCGGTTATTCAAAAACCGATGTTACCAGTTTCATGTTAACATCGGTTTTTAAACAACCGATGTTACCAATTTAATGTTAACATCAGTTTTTAAACAACCGATGTTAACGTAAGCTAATTAACATCTGTTTTCTAAAAAACTGATGTTAAAAACTTTACATTAATTACAATTATGCCATCGGGTTAACGTTAACATCGGTTTTGAGGAAAACCGATGTTAAACGTACGATGTTAAATGTGCTTTTTGTAGTAGTGATAACCATATTCACCGATACTACTACCACGATCACCACCTATGCAACGACTACCATCCTCACCAAAACCACAATTGTCATCAATATTGCCACCACAACTGCCACAGTCGACATCAGCACCACCATCACCATGTTGTAATCACCTACAACATTGTCGTCACCACCACACAAAAGCACTCTTAAACTAATTTCATAGAATATGAAACTTTTAAAATGAGTTTATATTAAAACTAAAAATTGGAGAAAACAAAAACTAACCCCATCTTGAAAACTTCTTTTGAAAGAATTAAAAATAAGTTGTTGTTTTTAAAAAGCTTGAAGCACAAAACCAAAAATCCGTTCAATATTTACGATGGTTTGACCTGACGATGCAACTATTTATTCGTTGTAACATCCGAGCAAACAGATGGCCCTATTAACTTCTTTTAATCACTCATTAAGACACCGTGACTTTGATACCATGTCATATTCTATTGGTTATCAGAAAGACCTCTTAAATCAGTCTCATGTATCATAATAACACAAATTCATTCAAACATTGATCATTCACACTCAAAAGACTTAAAACGTTTAGGTAGTAAGGATAAATAATATTTGAAAAGTTAAAATCAACATATATTTTGATGATATTCATTTATTCGCATTTTCCTATTTCCAATTATGCCTATTGACACTTAGTTGCCAATGTTGCTTGATTCAGTTATTAGTACTTAGTAGAGGTCAAATTAGAAATAAGAAAATGATATAAAAGATAATAAAATTATAATTATTGACAATGTTGCACAACTCATAAAGAAAGGTTTAGAAAAAAGATAGAAAACATAAGATAAAAGAAATGTCCTAAAAAGGAGATTCCTTTTTTTAAAAACTAACTTATCCTACTTGCGGCACAAAATGCAAATATCACAGCAAGGTAGCATAGCATTGTGTCCCCTCCTTATGGGATGTTTTTGTAATTAAGAAAATGAATCAAGGTGGTGCTTTTGCATTTGGGGCACTTGGGTTCACCCTCATTGACCATCATATACATAAGGCAGTGAGAACACCCTTCTTGCACCATGGAAATGTCTTCAGGGCTCCGAGTGCAGCCGTTGTTGTTGTTGTCGTTGTTTTTGTTGTTGTTGTTGTTGTCATCTTGGCTTAGTTCGCTGGACACACATGAGCTTGATGGTGATGTTGGTGGAGCTATTGGTAATTGAGGTGGGGAATCAAGTATCTGATTGGCAACCCTTGGTGGGGATATGTTCAAATTCAAGCCATGGTTTGAAGTGCTTCTTTTTTTTATCACTCGTATTTCTTCCTTTTTTAGGCAAATTATGCTTACCTATTTTGACTCAAACTGTTAGATAAAAGATGCCCATAAAAATTTGTAATTAAGAAGAAATAAGAACAATGAGTATCTGTGTACCTTAAAATGCTTGAAGGATTAAGCTTTGGCTAAAGGGAAGCCAAGCTGTGAACGAGAAAAGAAAGTGGGGTACAGTGAATGGTTTTGTGTTGAAGGCCAAGGGTGGCATTTTATAATATGAAAATGGAAGTAGCTGCAAACATTCCATGAGTCCATTCCTGATGGATGATGAAGAACCAATCCATGAGTCCCTTCAAGCTGATGAGGTTAAGCAGACAAAAACCTCACATGAAGCTACGCCCAAAGAAAAGGATGTGCCTGATGCAGTGATTGCCTACTCAACAAGCTCAGGTCCAATGCCAATCAATTATGCACCTCCATCTTTTGTATCTAGAAACTAAGTCTAGGAACTAATTGGTCAAGCCATAGGTTCATTTGTTGAGCTTCAAATACAAGAAAATTAGCAATTTTGGCGCTCTATGCAAGAAACCATTAACACTCAATTCTCCAATCTTGGTGCCATGCTATTGCAAAATTTCCAACAAGACCAAATGTCTCTATTTGGAGTTTTTGCACCACCTGCTATTGCCACACCACTGATCCAACCCTCACCACTTGTTCAACCATAGAGCATACCAACTATACACACCATCCATCCCTAAACTCCAACCCCAACCCTAAGCCTACCTCCTCCTCCACCACCAAACAACTGCAAGATAGTTCCACCTCCACCTACTCAAGGACAACAATGATGTCTTTCTTCATTTCTTTCATTCTTTGAACCTAACAATTTTTTTTGTTAATGAAAAAAGGGGAGAAGAAATAGGAAGAATTTTGATGTAATAAAGAGCAACACTTCATTTTATTATATAAGTGTTTGGCAAGTCTATGTTGTGTCTATTATGTTTCTTACATATATGATCACATGTCCTTTATTCATCTCTATCATTTTGAACATGCATAAAGGCTATAGAACTCAAGGGGAATTCTCAAGCAAACTTTCATGTATATAACTCTGATCTTTGATCATCATAATCAGTCTAAGCTTATATTCTTGAATCAAAATTTATATGGTTTGTTATGATAAAAAAAAAGGAAAGATTGTTAGAACTAGTTGATCTATCACTAGACGATCCCTTCATTACTAATGACTTAAGTGTAAGTGTACATGACACATCATATGAAGCTTATGTAGTAATATATCCCCTATCCTTTAACTCTGTTAATATGGTTGTCCACACTACCTTACAAGAACTTGTTTATATTAAGTTATACACAATGTCCATTGCGTTGTTAATAAAACAAGATTTAATTATTAAAAACCAATGACTCATCTAATGTCCCTTTTATCAAGCATCCAATGGACATTAATCACTTACATGAAACTTTCTATTTGTATTAAGGGTATTCTTATAGGAATCTATCTCAATTATGTTATTCCTTGTTACTTGATTTAAGTAACATTTGAATTCTGTATGATTAATACAAATTTGGAAAGAATTTATCCAAGATCAATATGCTAATGGAATCGTGACATACATGCCATATTTTGGAAGATTCTTTTCTCTCCTCCAACTAACACTACGCAATAGAGACTGACAATAGTCAGAATTTGAATGCGCTAATCCCAGAGAAGATTTGCTCATTCATCATCTATAAAAGGTGACTCAAGTCATCATTCAAATTCATGAATTTCAAAAGAAAATGACCAAGTTTTGAAATCAAGAGAAACGAGAAGTATCTTATTTGAAAGAAATACTGAGCTTAAGTAGTCTATTCTTTGCATAAGCAAAATTTCATAATAAGATTCCATCCTCATTGTAAAAGTACTCTAAGAGTGTTAGAATCATCGATTCTTTTCCAAACCTTTCTTGTGAAAGCCAGAAAGTGGCTTAGTGACAAAACAATACTTGAGTGTTCTTAGATTTAGGGGGAGTCTAAGAATCGTATTGGTAGTGGCCTAGAGAATACTTGTAAGAACCAGGAGTGGCAAGACATAATACCTACTTTGTAATCAGTTGTGATTAATGGAACCCTTTACTGTTGTGTAAAGGAGAACTAAACGTAGCACAGGTTGAGTGAATCAATACAAACCAAGTGATTCTACTTCTCTTTTTAAGTGTATGCTTAGTATTCTTTAAGATTGATATTGTCTCAATTTCACACGCAAGTCTTTGATATGCGAAAACTTTTATCTATCACTAGACGACTGTCTTTCAAACGTGGGATATTTCTGTGTCGCAACCTACCTCACGATGGGACGGTGAAAGAAAATAAAAGAACAAGAGTTCGTCTCCTAAGGGGAAAACGAGTGGAGTCGCCACCAATGTTTATTCGAGGAAAACGTTAGAAAAACCAAAAAGAGGTCTACAAATTTTGAAAAGAAGGGTTTGCAAGTTGTTTACGTGTAGGGAAGGTATTAGTACCCCACGCACCCGTCACAAGGGATGACAGCCTTTAATCGAGTATGCACAATGTGACTTCAAAATTATTTGTTTTCCCAAGAACGGTGAATTGCTTTTATGAGATTATTTTATTATTTATCTTTTTAATTTTTTCGAGTCGACAAGGGTGTTGCCCTTGCTCCTACATATCCCCAAGTGCGATGATGAAATCAGACTTATGTAGTTCTTTAAGTCTGAATGTTTATGTGTTAAATTGATTTTATGTTTTTGAAAGATTTATTTTAATTGTGAACAAAAAGTCGTTAAGGCGTTGGACCTTGAAACGATATTTTAAATTTTGAAAAGCGGGTGAAGTCGTTGAGGTGTTGGACCTTGAAACGATCTCAAGTGATATTTGATAAAAAAGAAGTTTGGTTGTGAATTTATTTCCTTTACTCTTTTTTTGTTTATTAGTCTCTAGTCTCACAAAAGAAAACAACAATTTCACAGCACTCGTGGTCAGCTAGAATTAAACCTTACAAATAAAGTGAAATTACCAACGATAAAGGGGAGAAGATGAATACATACATAATAGCAGAGAGGACCCATAAGGGTACATGGATTACATTCAAATCTTAAGAAAATAAAAGAAAAGGAAGAAGAACTAACCGGTTGTTGCACAGGGTACAAGGCTCGCAAGAGAAGCGATGTAGGGAATGATCCTCAATTGTGATTCGGTAGCGCCTTGGCTTCGCTTTTCTTCTTTTTTTCTGCTTTTCCCTTCGATTTTCTTCCTCTAAAACTTCCTGAACCCTTTGCCCCTTCCCCTTCATGGCTATTTATAGAAAAAATAAACCATTTGGGGAAGGGGAAGCTCGCCCAGGAGAGCCAATTGCTTAGCTCTAAAGGTATAAGCTTGCCCAGGCAAGCTGTTTGCTTAGGCACAAAGTCATTTCATGGCCCAGGCAAGCCAAATGCTAGCCTGGGTGAGCTAGGGTCTAGAAAAATCCAGAAAAGACCCTATTGCCCCCTTCCTTGGTATCTTTTTGTTTTCTTGATCAAAACATCGAGTGATTCCTTGCTTCGCACTGTAACTGGCGCCAAATACTATAATTCGACTAGCAAGAATCATAATATCATATTGAATGATATTTTTCGGACGAATTAGGGTCTGACAGTTGCCCCTCTTTACTTATCTTTTATTGAAAATGAAAAGGTAAGTAAAGATAAGGACACTAATTTCATTTGAGCGATCTTGTTATTCGAAATCGGGCACTAGAGGAAACAAAGGAAGTGAAACCAAAAAAGCAAAAGGACATTTACAATGAAATATCAAAAGCATCAAGCAAAAGACATCATAGTCTTGTAAAACATAAGACTAGAGGTATTGAAGTCTTTGTAAAAGACTGAAGATATTGAAGTCTTGTAAATGTAAAAGATAGAAGACATTGAAGTCTTTGGAAATGTGAAAGACAGAAGACATTGAAGTCTTGTAAAAATGTAAAAGACATAAGACATTTGTCATACCCTAATTTCGTTCGGGGACCATTGTTTGGTGGCATGTAACCTTCGCTTGACCGCCTCGAGGTACTTAACACCCATCGTTAGGTAATCCGTGAAGTTCCGCAACATTCTGGAAGTCGAAAGGCAGCATTGTTGCGCAATTCGTAAAGTTTCACAACATTCCGGAAAGAAAATGGGTGTCGTTAAATCCATAAAGTTTCGTAACGTTTTGGAAAGGAATCAGCAAAAAAAAAATACAAAAGGGGGTGTATTTAGTAAAAGGGGGTGCAAATGGCAACCAGGCCCACTTGGGCCTTCCAGGGGGTTCCAATAGAAGGCGGTGCCTTCTGGTGGAAGCAACCCAGCTCGCCTGGGTGAGCTAGGTGGCAACCACCTCCCTCTTTTCTCCTATAAATAGGGGAAAGAGGGTAGAGCAAAAATGTTCAGCCCTTCTGGTATTTAGGATTCTCTCAAAATTAGTGAGGAAAATTGTTTTCGTGGAAAAAATCCAAGTCGAGGTGCTTCCATAACTCTTCCAGAACGTTTCCGTGAGCGATTTCGTGAAGATTCTTCACCGTTCTTCATCGTTCTTCATTTGTTCTTCGTCGTTCTTCATGTGAATGTATGTATACATGATTTTAATGATGCCAAAGAAGAATCAAACAAGGCTGCTTCAAATGATAAGCATTTTCTTCAAGAATAATTCAAGATTGCTTCAACAAACAAAGCCTTGTTTCAAGATTCACTAAAGACCAAGCCTTGCCTTAAAACAAAGTGCTTTCAAGACATGCAAGGCTCTGGTAATCGATTACCAGGAAGTGTAATCGATTACCAGAAGACAGGGTTGAGAAATAGCTGTTGAAAAAGGTTTTGAATTTGAATTTTCAACATGTAATCGATTACCATATGTCTGTAATCGATTACCAGCAATGAAACTTTGGAAATTCAAATTCAAAAGTCATAATCCTTCAAATTATAACTATGTAATCGATTACACAGGCATTGTAATCGATTACCAGTGGAGAGTTTTCAGAAAATCTGCCAACAGTCACATCTTTTCAATGGATTTATGAATGGCCATCAAAGGCCTATAAATAGGTGACTTGGGCACGAATTTTAAGAGAGAGTTTTGCTTGGCCAAAATGTTTTATCCTCTCAAAAGATAGAGAGAGTTTTGCTGGTCCTAAATGTCTCATCCTCTCAAAAGACAATGAGAGAGATACCAAAAGAACTTCATTGTCAAATGCTCTCTCAAAAGAAATCCTTGGCCAAACACTTGCAAAATCTATAAGGATTCTTACATGATCTTCATTGTAATATTCTTCTCTTGAAGAGAGAATTCTTCTTCCATTCTTCTTATTCAATGAGATTGGCTAAGAGACTGTGAGTCTCTTGTTGTAAAGCATCTGAACATAAGGGATGGGTTGTCCCTGTGTGGTTCAGACTTTGTAAAGGATTTTACAAAGGTAGTGGAAATCTCAAGTGGGATGCTTGAGTACTGGACGTAGGCACGGGAAGTGGCCGAACCAGTATAAAATTGTGTTTGCATTCTCTCTTCCCTTATCCTATTTATTTTGTTGCGATCAATTGTGTCTTGCATGTTTAAAGAAAATTGTTAAATTGATTATTGTTGCTTCTTCTGCATTCTAAGCCTATCCTTCTTAAGATTATTGAGGCCACAAGGTCCAACACTTCGGTCTTCAACTGGTAAGTTCTCGAAATCGAATCTTTCAATTCATTCTATGCACCCTTAGTGGTCCCCACTTGTTTCGCGTACTTTTATTTTCATTTCGTTTGTTTTCATTTGAGTTGTAATATCATTTAATCACTGTTAAAATAAAATCCAACCGAGCGTTAACGTAGTAACCACGTTTAAACCGAAAAAAGGCAAAATAATAATAAAATAATCAAAATATCTTCGAATAAAATAATCAAAAAAATCAATCGGACATTTTTTCTTTGAAAGTTTCCTTGAATGAATTGACTAATAATCAAAGTGAAACTAAGGCTAAAATCAACTCACAAATCAAGCTTTGTCCGCAAAAATCACTAAAAACCGTTTTAAGGTCCAACGCCTTAAACGGTCCTCTTTGCTTTTATTGGTTAACATGGACCTTCGAAAGCATAAAATCAACATGTAACTTTACAGCTACTTTCAAAAACCAAGAGATCGTTAATGGTCCAGCGCCTTAACATTTCTCTCCTTTCTAAATCAAAAGATCGTTTAAATGGTCCAACACCTTAAACGACTTTTGTTCGATTAAAATATATCTTACGAAAAAGATAAACACAACTTAACCAACGTTTAGTTCTCAAAGAACTACATAGGTCTAATTTTCTCATCGCAATTGAGGAATACGTAGGAGCAATGGAAACACCCTTGTCGACCACAAAAAGATAAAAAAATACAAAAGGCATAAAAACATAAAAAAGGGAAAATAAAACAAATCGAAGACATGATATTGCACACTTGGTTAAAGGCTGCCATCCCTTGTGATGGACGCGTAGGGCGCTAATACCTTCCTCGTGCGTAAAAACAACTCCCGAACCTTTTCACACTTTTCGTAGACCACACCTTTTTTGGTTTTTCCGACGTTTTCCTCAAATAAATGTTGGTGGCGACTCCACGCATTTTCCTCCCTTGGAAGATGTTCCCGTGAGCCCTCGCGTCGCCCTCCCGCCGAAAGGTAGGTTGCAATAGTTGGCGACTTCACTAGGGACTGTTTTTAGAGAGTTAGGCCAATCACTCAGTGTGCATTCCTTACCATGACTTCTCCTTTGTTCGTTTTCCTTTATTTTTTCTTATGTCCTTGTATATAACTCTTTTATGCTTTTAGTGTGCTTTTTAATGTATGCATAAGATAGATATTTATTCATTTGATGCACACAAACACCAACACCTTTTTGTACACACGGTGAGTTGAAAAGGGGCCCTATACTCGGGTCCATGGCAACATAAGGAGTGGAGGTGAATTTGTGGTCATGCTAGGTCTCCGACTTGCTTGATAACAGTGAACCCTCATCTAGGGTTTTCCTTTTTGATAACATATTGTTGCTGGTAGTCCCTATTGCCGCAATATGTTTTTTGAAGGGGATGATACCTCTGGAAACCATCAAGAGAGATATGACCACCTTGGGGATTATCACTAAAAGCCTTTTAGTTCCTCCCGTTTAGGTCCCTAAAATAGGGGCACGAAGCGAACACGCTGCGTGCCTTTTAAACACTGCCATGCATATAACCTAAATGTCATGTATGCCTTCGCTGTGTGATTATTTGAGGATATTGTCATGCTGTGTGCATCTCCTTGTTACCCTCACTTTTTCGCATTTGCATCATGTCATCATGCACGGGTTGCACCTTGATCCCCTCACTTTGTCACGAGAAGACGGAAGGTCCGTGTCACCTTCTTAAATGCATGCATTGGGCGCTATGCTGCCCGAATGTTGTATTTAAGAAAGAGATAATCTCCCGAGCTCTCGTATCCATAAAATGCATATGTGTCGTACGCATTTCTTCATGCATTCATCCATTTCACCTGTGATAGATGTCAGAGTCTTGATTCGCATTGGTTTTTATTCCACTTTAGTAAAACATGGGATCGAGTCAAGCGCCTCCGCTTAAAAAGAGGTTCTATCAAGTTAAAATCAAGAGCCTAGGAGTCGCCGGTCTAAAAGAGTTAGGACAGTTGATGGGTCAGCTCCAGCAACAAGCCTTTCGCAAAGCTTACGGTAAGATCTGAGACCTAACCATGGCAGAGGTCTCCATTGAGGCCATTGCCTCCCTCACCCAATATTATGACCAGCCTTTGAGGTGCTTCACCTTTGGGGACTTCCAGTTAACACCCACAGTGGAAGAGTTTGAAGAGATCCTGGAATGCCCTCTGGGAGGAAGGAAACCATACCCCTTCTCGGGATTCTATCCCTCCTTATCTAGAATTTCTAAGATAGTCAAAATCTCGACACAGGAATTAGACCGCGGAAAGCAAGTCGAAAATGGGGTGGTTAGGGTACCAAGGAAATGTTTGGAAGCAAAGGCAAGAGTCTTGGCAAGTCAAGGCGAATGCGCCCTTTTCATGGACATCCTGGCACTTTTGATCTTCGGAGTGGTCCTCTTTCCAAATGTGGATGGGTTGGTGGACCGGGCGGTGATTGATGCTTTTCTCGCCTTTTACGACCGCAAAGAAAGCCCAATTGTCGCTATCTTAGCCGATCTATACGACACATTCCATCGAAGATGTGAGAAGAACAATGTAAGGATCGTTTGTTGTACGCCGAACCTCTACATATGGTTGGTTTCACACTTCTTTTGCCAAGAGATGAGACACGTTTGCCTGTTAGAAGGCCACTACTCATGCACTGAGAAAAAAAAGGCAAATTGGGACTGGCTCTTAGCAAACAAAGAAGAAGCGTCTGTCAATTGGTTCCCCCTACACACAAGATCTGGATTGGCTCCCGAGTTTGAGGACCACTAAGGGGGTGGAGGTTGAAGCTCCGGAAGAAGACGAAGAGGTACAGGCCCTCAAGATAGAACTTGAGAAAGCCCAAACAGTCAAAGAAAAGTTCAAGTCAGCAGCTGTTAGGATCCGAAAGGAGAACACTGAACTGAGAGATGTCAATATAGCCACCACCAAGGCCTTAGAACAAGAGACCAAGAGGGCCCTTAGGGAAGAACATGACCGGAACAAATTCCAGGGGGCTCTGTGGGGCAGTAACAGCGAGCTTAAGCTCCAAAGAGAGGAAAGGGACCAATCGCGAATAAACGGTTTGATCCTGAAGGATGAATTGAGGGTTTGCCTAAAGTCCAAGAGGAGTTTGTCTCAGTGGTTTTGCAAGACCGAAACCAACATGTTAGCCATCACCAGCAACTACCAAGAAGAATTAAATCTAGCCACGGCCCACGAGCACAAGGTAGTGAACGAATACGCCCGAGTGTAAGCGGAAAAGGAGGCTAGAGGAAGGGTGATTGACTCGTTGCATCAAGAAGCAACGATGTGCATGGACCGTTTTGCTCTTACTTTGAACGGGAGTCAAGAGCTTCCCTGAATGCTGGCAAAGGCCAAAGCTATGGCAGACACCTACTCCGCCCCCGAGGAGATCCGCTGTCTCCTCCGCTATTGTCAGCATATGATAGACTTAATGACCCATATAATTAGGAGCCGTTAGGGAGTTTATATTGTCACTCAGATCTTGACTAGTTATAACTTTCTGAATAAAATGATTTTATCCCATGATTTTACTCCAAAGAAAAAAAACAGTATGAATCAGATCACTCCCACATTCCATCTCTAACATACATTCATTTCTCATTACGTACTCCTCACATTTGGTCTTTTTAGGAAAGACGCCATAACTAAGCGTGCCCCAAGGCATCCCTATTGCACCAGATCCAAATCTAGGACGATGGGTGAACTAGAGGAAGTACAGGAATAGATGAAGGCCGACATGTCGGCTTTGAAAGAACAAATGGCTTCCATGATGGATGCCATACTGGGAATGAAACAACTAATGGAGAGTAACGCGGCCACCGCCGCCGCTGTTATTTCTGCTGCTGAAGCAGACCCGACTCTCCCAACTGTCGCGCACCACCCTTTTCCGAACCTGGTGGGACGAGAGAGAAGCACATCGGGGCACATCAGCAACCCCCATCTGGGGTACAACCGAGGAGCTTACCCCTACGGTTTACCACCTAATTACACACCACCAGTCATACGTGACGACGAGGGTCACGTTCCTCCCCTCATTCTCGAAGGGGAGCCTCCTCGACATCCAGACGAGGTCCACGAGGATCATCGAGAACATGCTCAGGGAGACGTCGACTCCTACTCCCCGTTCCCCGCCGAGGGATCGGCACCCAATTCACTACCTCAGCCTAACATCACGGGAGAACCTCGGAACCACCCAACACAGCCAATGTTTCTGTCCATGGGAGGGCCACCCCGGGAAGTGGAAGGAAAGGGGAAACTCGATCTCATTGAAGAAAGATTGAGGGCTGTTGAAGGGTTCGATGATTATCCATTCGCAGACATGACCGACCTATGCCTGGTACCAGACGTCGTCATCCCTCAAAAGTTCAAAGTACCTGACTTCGATAGGTACAAAGGGACAACTTGTCCTAAGAATCACCTAAAAATGTATTGTTGCAAGATGGGTGCGTATTCCAGGGACGAAAAGTTATTGATGCATTTCTTTCAAGATAGCTTGGCCGGGGCAGCGGTCATCTGGTAGACTAATCTAGAAGCTTCCCGCATCCGCACCTGGAAGGATCTGATTACCGCCTTCCTTAGGCAATATCAGTACAACTTTGACATGGTTCCCGACTGGACTCAGCTGCAAAACATGATTAAACGGGAAAGCGAGTCTTTTAAAGAATACGCTCAACGTTGGAGGGACTTGGAGGCGCAATTAGCCCCTCCCATGGTCGAGAAGGAAATGGTTACTATGATGGTTGATACCTTGCCTGTATTTTACTATAAGAAATTAGTGGGCTACATGCCCTCCAACTTCGCAGCCTTGGTCTTCGCCGGAGAAAGGATCGAGGTGGGTTTGAAGAGGGGAAAGTTTGATTACGACTCCCCGATAGGTGCCAGCAGTAGGAGGACCGGAATAGCTGGGGCAAAGAAGAAAGAGGGAGATGCCCATACCGTCACTTCAACACCTGCATGGCCCAAGCCACCGTAAATCCCCCATGGTACCCACCAATATGCGCAACATCACCCAAGTTTTTCGGCTCGCACCGAGGGCTCTTCTGATACGGCACTCACCCAACCAAGGATGCCCACACCTCCACAGGGGGGAGCTCTCCGGACGCCAGCTCCGACTCGGCCTTACTCGGCCAACAACGCTCACTTTGGCGCAAACACGGCAAGGAACTTTTTGCCAAGGTAGGCACAAATCTTCGCCCCGACCCCAATGACATATGGGGAACTCTTGCCATCTCTCATTGCCAACCAATTGGCCATGGTGGTCCCGGGAAAGATCTTCCAGTCCCCGTTCCCAAAGTGGTATAACCCTAGCGCGACCTGCGCATACCATGGGGGAACCCCGGGCCACTCGATCGAACAGTGCTTGGCCTTGAAAAGTAAGGTCCAAAGCTTGATAGAGGCCGAGTGGTTGACTTTTCAAGAGGACGGGCCCAACATAAAAACAAACCCGCTTGCCAATCATGGAGGGGGGGCGGTTAATGCCATCGAGGTGAGTAGGTCACAAGGGCCTAAGCTTTTGGAGGATGTAAAGACCCCCAGAAGGTTTATCTACAAGGCTTTGCAAAAGGTGGGCATGATTCCTTGTGGCGGGTGCAGAGAAGACTCTTGCTTAATGCATCCGAGTGTACTCCATGACATGGAAACATGTTCAGCAGTAAGAGATCTATTACAACGGATGATAGACCAAGGCCGGCTTGAGGTCGGCAGTGAGAGGGAGGAGGAACAACATGTATACATGCAATCGGCAGATGAAGAAGGACCTAAAAAGCCTAAACCCTTGATAATACACTTCACCAAGAACACGACTCCCTAAAGACCTCAACACCCCTCGGCAGTGTCGGGTGGTAGATCTATCATGTTCCCTTACGAGAACAGCCGCACAGTTCCATGGAGGTATGCCCCTCCGGGCGGTAGGAAGGAAGAAGCTACCGATATCAGCTCATTATCGGCCAAAGTGACCAATATCACCGGGCTGAGTGGCATAACTCGCAGCGGTCGCGTGTTCGCATCCCCTAGCCTATCGATACAGCCCGCAAACACTAAATGGAAAGTAAGGATGACGGAAGTCCAAAAAGTCAAAGTGATCCCCGCACCGGACGAGGATGTTCCGACGAAGGATTTTTCCGAGGGAAGAGAGGGTTGTGGCAAGAAAGAGGTATCACTCGAGCAGGCTGGCGAGTTCCTCCGCATTATCCAACAAAGCGAGTTCAAAGTCATTGAACAACTCAACAAAACCCCAGCTAGAGTCTCCCTTCTGGAAATGCTCATGAGCTCTGAGCCTCATCGAGCTTTGTTGGTAAAAGTCTTGAATGAAGCTCACGTAGCCAAAGACATCTCCGTAGAAGGCTTTGGGGGAATCGTCAATAACATCACGACCAACAACTACCTCACCTTTGCTGAAGAGGAAATCCCCGCCGAGGGGAGAGGACATAGCAGGGCTTTGCATGTGCCAGTCAAATGCATGGAACACGTTATGGCCAAAGTACTCATCGACAACGGCTCAAGCCTGAACGTGATGCCCAAAAGCACGTTGGAGAAATTGCCATTTAACGCTTCCCATCTGTCGCAACCTACCCTTCGGCGGGAGGGCGACGCGAGACTCGCGGGATGCGTGTTCCACGAAAGGAATACGCGCGGAGTCGCCACCAACGTTTATTCGAGGAAAACGTCGGAAAAACCGGAAAAGACGCGATCTACGAACTTTTGAATGAAAGGTTCGGGAGTTGTATTTACGCACGGGGAAGGTATTAGCACCCCATACGTCCGCCCCAAGGGACGACAGCCTTTAATCGAATGTGCAAACATGACTTTGATTTTTTATGTTCCCTTTTTATGTCTCTATGTCCTTTATACCCTTTTTATATTTTTTTCTCTTTGTGGTCGACAAGGGTGTGTCCCTTTGCTCCTACGTATTCCTCAATTTGGGATGAGAAAATCAGACCTACGTAGTTCTTTTTTATCAAGTGATTCTTTTTTACTTTAAGAGGTGATCATTTTAAGGCGTTGGACCTTAAAAATGATCCATTTTACTTAGTGAGAAATTGAAATGACGAACTTCAAAAGCCTATTTTTTGTGGACGAGCTTGACTAGGCGAGTTGATTTTAGCCTTAGTTTCACTTTAGTTATTAATCAATTCGATTAAGAATGAGAAATCCCAAAGAGAAAACGTCCGATTGATTTTCCGCTTTATTTTACTAAAAGATGTTTTTCGATTATTTATATTATTTTTTACCTCTTTTTGATTTCCAACGTGGTTACGGCACGACCGAACGGTCGGAATTTATTTTAACCGAAGTTAATGGATAATACAATTCAAACGTTCGGTGGAAATTTATTTTATTTTTAAGTTAAGCGAGAAATGACTTAAGTAAAATGGCTTAAGCACGTCAACAGGGGGTATAAAAAGTAAACAAAACGAGAATAAAAATGCACGAAACACAATGTGGACCACTACGGGTACATAGAATGAATCGAAAAGCTTGGTTCGAGGTACTTACCCGTTGAAGATCGAAGAACGATGAAGAACGAATGAAGAACGTCGAAGAACGGTTGAAACCTTTGCGAGATTCCTCACGGAAAACGTTACGGAAACGTTTCGGAAGCGCCTCGGCTTAGATTTTCTTCACGGAAACAATTTTTCCAAGCAAATTCGAAAGAGAGAGAAGTGCCTAAGGGGCTGAACCCTTTTCTTCTTCACTTCCTCCCCTATTTATAGCAAAATAGGGGAGGTGGTTGCCGCCCAGCTCGCCCAGGCGAGCAGGGTTGCTTCCTCCAGAAGCAACCGCCTTCTGGAGGAATATTCCAGAGGGCCCAAGTGGGCCTGGGTGCTATTTGCACCCCCATTTTTACTAAGTACACCCCCCTCTGCTGTTTTTTGGTGATTCTTTTTTCGTAAAGTTACGGAAACTTACGAATTTCGTAACGATACTTGTTTTCTTTCCGTAATGTTACGGAACCTTGCGGATTACATAATCATCCCCTTTTTGACTTACGGAATGTTACGGAACCTCACTTAATTATGCAATGATGCTTCCATTTGATTTCCGGTGTGTCACGGAAACTTACGGATTGTGCATCAATATTTTTTGGTTTTTCGGCATGTCTTGAAATTTCACAAATTGCCTAATGATGGGTGCCAAGCACCTCACGAGGACCAAAGAATGGTCGCACGTCATCGAGCAAAGGTCCCCGGACGAAATTAGGGTATGACAGTTGCCCCTCTTTACTTGTCTTTTATTGGAGATAAAAGGAAAGTAAAGATAAGACACTAATTTCGTTCCTCTCGATTTGGCGAGAGTCGCGGGGGACCATAAAATCTCCACATGCAAATGACTTGTTGTTCCCAAAATTTCACAAATTGCCTAATGATGGGTGCCAAGCACCTCACAAGGACCAAAGAATGGTCGCATGTCATCAAGCAAAGGTCCCCGAAAATCAGTGTATGACACTAATTTCGCTCCTCTCGGTTGACGAAAGTCGCGGGTGACCATGACTTTTCCGCATGTAAAAGACTTGTTGTTCCCGGAGGAACAAAAGGTGCAGAAGACTATGTCAGCCTCTGCATGCTATCAAGCGTTCTGTCTTACAGATAGCAAAAGAATGTTTATACGGATAACCACTCGGGTATTTCCGCGTATCATCGGGCCCGCCGCCTCTGGATGATACAAGGGTGCAGAATGACCAAACTTGGTCTCTGCTTGTCATCGGGCCCGCCGCCTCTGGATGACAAAAGGGTGCGAATAACCGTAAGGTATCTCCGCGTATCATCGGGCCCGCCGCCTCTGGATGATACAAGGGGGCAGAATGACCAAACTTGGTCTCTGCTTGTCATCGGGCCCGCCGCCTCTGGATGACAAAAGGGTGCGAATAACCGTAAGGTATCTCCGCGTATCATCGGGCCCGCCGCCTCTGGATGATACAAGGGTGCAGAATGACCAAACTTGGTCTCTGCTTGTCATCGGGCCCGCCGCCTCTTGATGACAAAAGGGTGCGAATAACCGTAAGGTATCTCCGCGTATCATCGGGCCCGCCGCCTCTGGATGATACAAGGGGGCAGAATGACCAAACTTGGTCTCTGCTTGTCATCGGGCCCGCCGCCTCTGGATGACAAAAGGGTGCGAATAACCGTAAGGTATCTCCGCGTATCATCGGGCCCGGCGCCTCTGGATGATACAAGGGTGCCGAATGACCAAACTTGGTCTCTGCTTGTCATCGGGCCCGCCGCCTCTGGATGATACAAGGGTGCAGAATGACCAAACTTGGTCTCTGCTTGTCATCGGGCCCGCCGCCTCTGGATGACAAAAGGGTGCGAATAACCGTAAGGTATCTCCGCGTATCATCGGGCCCGCCGCCTCTGGATGATACAAGGGGGCAGAATGACCAAACTTGGTCTCTGCTTGTCATCGGGCCCGCCGCCTCTGGATGACAAAAGGGTGCGAATAACCGTAAGGTATCTCCGCGTATCATCGGGCCCGCCGCCTCTGGATGATACAAGGGTGCAGAATGACCAAACTTGGTCTCTGCTTGTCATCGGGCCCGCCGCCTCTGGATGATACAAGGGTGCAGAATGACCAAACTTGGTCTCTGCTTGTCATCGGGCCCGCCGCCTCTGGATGACAAAAGGGTGCGGATAACCGTAAGGTATCTCCGCGTATCATCGGGCCCGCCGCCTCTGGATGATACAAGGGTGCAGAATGACCAAACTTGGTCTCTGCTTGTCATCAGGCCCGCCGCCTCTGGATGACAAAAGGGTGCGAATAACCGTAAGGTATCTCCGCGTATCATCGGGCCCGCCGCCTCTGGATGATACAAGGGTGCAGAATGACCAAACTTGGTCTCTGCTTGTCATCGGGCCCGCCGCCTCTGGATGACAAAAGGGTGTGGATAACCGTAAGGTATCTCCGCGTATCATCGGGCCCGCCGCCTCTGGATGATACAAGGGTGCAGAATGACCAAACTTGGTCTCTGCTTGTCATCGGGCCCGCCGCCTCTGGATGACAAAAGGGTGCGGATAACCGTAAGGTATCTCCGCGTATCATCGGGCCCGCCGCCTCTGGATGATACAAGGGTGCAGAATGACCAAACTTGGTCTCTGCTTGTCATCGGGCCCGCCGCCTCTGGATGACAAAAGGGTGCGGATAACCGTAAGGTATCTCTGCGTATCATCGGGCCCGCCGCCTCTGGATGATACAAGGGTGCAGAATGACCAAACTTGGTCTCTGCTTGTCATCGGGCCCGCCGCCTCTGGATGACAAAAGGGTGCGGATAACCGTAAGGTATCTCCGCGGGCTACCAGCTCTTGAGTCATGGCGACAAAAGGCGGTGTGGTCGACAAAAGCGAGACTCTTGCTCCTACGTATCCTCCAATGAGGAACTCAGACCTACGTAGTTCTGGATAACTTGTGAGACTTGAAAAAGTCTCGGTGTTTTCTCCACTAAAATGCAAACATGCTTTAGCAAAGAGACAAATATTCCAACTGATTTAGAGCAGCATATGCTTTTTTGAGTGAAAAACAATGCGTCTACCGGGGAAGGAGAGTCTGCTGATGAAATCTCCCATAACCATAAATGAGATTTTGGATGTTAGCATTTCGTTTCTAAATGACCATTTAGAGGAAACACTGGGTTCGACAAAAATAGAAGAAATCCACTCAAAGTGTATCAATCTCGCACGGGTAAGTGTTTTATCCTAATTCCGAACCATAGATATGTCATGACTTGACTTTGCAAATTATTTCCTATCAAATCAAAATTACATGCGTGATCATGGATCAATAGGGCTTCCCTTGGGAATGGGTTCTTTTGGTGGTTTCTTCTTTCGGCTTTTGTGTGTTTTTGGCTTTTGATTTTCCTGGCTTTTTCTTTTTCTGTTTTTTTTGTTTAGTGCGGGGCGAGAAAAAAAAGGGTCGCTAGCGCACGGGATTTTGGTTGGTAATTAAAGGGAGAAGACCATTTTAGGTCGTGGTTTCCTTTCCTTCCTTTTTGTTCATTTGGTGACAATTCTGTATTGTTCAGATATTGTCCGGTCCAAAGACCTCTCTGCACATTTCTTCTGTTTTCTTTCGATCCTTGATCAGGAGCTTTCTTTCCTTCTTTTCTTCTCTTTTTTTTTCTTTCTCCCATTCTTTGATTGGGAATTTTCTTTCTCTTCTTTTTGCTTTCTCCCACTCTTTGATTGGGAATTTCCTTTCTTTTCTTTTTTTGCTTTCTCTTTGATTGGAAATTTTCCTTCTCTTCCTTTTTGCTTCCGAGGATAAGGATTATGGTGAGTCAGGATTTTGGCTCAAGGTTTGTAGAATGGCTAGACATGATACATGTCGGGGTTTGGTTTGGCTCAGGGATAAAAGGGATGCCTCACATTATTTCCATGACACAAAATGCAAAAATGATGATTTGGAAACTTTATGCAAAACTGGTCATGCATGCACCTATGCGGACACTTAAGTGTCAAATTTTTATGGTCATGTGATGCTAGGGCTCAGGATTCATTTCCTCTATTTTAATCAACCCAATGTTTCCAAAATATGTTCTTTTATCAATTTGTACATTCATCCGAGTCCATTTCGGGCGTCCGGGGAAATTTCACAGCATTCACCCTTCAGGTGTAGACACATTTTCCAAAAATTGGTTATGATCAATGAATTTTTTCAAAGAAAAGTTGGAAATCGTCTCTTTTCAAAAGCATGTCGTTTTTTAGCTAGACAACTTATTTTCTCTTTTTCCACCTTTTTCCTTACTTGCCTTCTTCTTTTTTCTTATTTGCTCTCTTTTTCTTTACTTGCCCTCTTCTTTTTTCTTATTTGCTCTCTTTTTCTTTACTTGCCCTCTTCTTTCCCTTTTGTTCTCTTTTCCATTTCATTTTCTTTTCTTTTCTATTTTTATTTTTATCATGATTTTTTTTTGATTTTTTTTTGTTTATTTTACATATATACTTTTGGACGATGTTCCTAAACGAAGAACTCTACACGGTTCCAGAATTTCAAACATCATCGATAGTAACGATATATAAATACTAACGCACCAATCTAAACAAAAATGTATGCGCTGTACAAATGACAATCGAAACAACAAAAACAAACATTAGTCTCTCAAGTCAAAATAATAACATAGAATAAAAATGACAAAAGAAATATGAAAGAAAACATGAATCTGGGGATCTCCCAGTCACGTGTCTCCACTCCCTCCCAAGAAGTCAAGCAAATCGGCCATCTCCTCATCCTCGTGGGCTTCTTCTCCATCGCCGGGAGCTTCTGGGGGTGCCTCTCCTGCTTGGGCCTCGGGCCAATCTCCGGGCCATGCTACCTCTGCCCTGAACTGGTCTGGAGTAGGGCATGAAAAAGAAGCGAAGCCCTGGCTCTGCATGCTAAGGCTCATCTGGTACAGACAGTCATGGGTCCGTACATGTGCTCGGTGGTTGGCCGCCTGCTGGCGAACCAAATGCCGTAAATACTGCTCTATGTCAAATGCCCCAGCCTGGCCAGCCTGATGAGGTGGTGGTGGCGCGCCTGCGGCCTGTGGAGCATCACCCTGAGCCTGTCTCTGGGTACAGTACTTCTCAATAAAAGCCCGGGTGATGGGCGGCCGAATCACCTTGGTAGGTGCAACGGGGACTCCGAACGACTGACAGAGTCCTGTGATCAGTGCGGGGAATCCCAGGGCCCTGTTGGACTTATCTGGGTCCAAAGGGTGCCTAGTGGGCGCCATACCTGCAAAAATATATATGGCATCAGCGATCAACTGAGCCACATGGATGCTCATCCGTGTCAGGATGGCGTACACCAGCTGGCACTTAGGCATGAGGAGGTCGGAATTATGATCGGTGGGCAGGATGTTGCTGAGGAGCAACGTCATCCATATCTGGGTCAGGGTGGTCATATTGGTGCGCATGATTCGCACTCGCCTCCCTGCAGCAGTCCGGGCAAAATCCTGCCCCGGTATACATAGTAGCTGGGCGATGGCCTCCTCATCGAACCCATCAGACCGGTTCCTCCTCTGGCCATACTCGCATTCCTGGCCCTCTTCCAATACCATCGGATATCCCAGGAGCTGGCTGATAGCATCGGCATCGAACGGGATCCACTGACCCCTAACCCAGGATCTCATGTCACGCACGCCCTCCTCTGTTGGCCAAGCATTGGCGTAAAACTCAAGGACTATTTCTGGATCAAACTTGGCCATGGGAGTAACCAGTGGTGCCCACCGCCGGCGCCCTATTTCCTCCTGGAAATCAGTATACTCGTCGTCCCTGAGCTGGACGCGTCGCTCCCGGAGAAACGACCATCCCTTGATGGCTTCGAAGCGCTGCTGGTGTACAACGCTCCTAAAGCGGTGACTGTCGTACTCCGGGGCGGAACTAGTTCCTTCGGCCGCCTTGTCCTTCCTGGACCTCTTTGAGGCAAGCTTCCTCGGGGCCATTCCTGCGAAGGCAAACATTTGGAAAGTTAGTTTTAGTGGGACATTACTCTTAAAGCAAAAATGGCATATAACCTCCTCCCATAAATACAAACATCAATGTAAATTTAGAGCAAGCTTATGCGCCTATTTCCTTACAAACGTTCTCTTGCACAAGACATTTAACCGAAAAAATGCACCCATATACAATCAAGGCAGCTTCGTTACCTAGATTATTTACACGTACCTCCAAGGTGTATTTGTTACTTACATCACACACATCTCCTTGGCTAAATTCACATACATGCATACTCAAAGCATTTTGGGGCACCAAAAATTGCACATGTGCACATCTTGGCATTTCTAATACCTATACATACGCAAACTTCATGATGAATCTTGACTATCTACACAATAAGGTGCTACATTTCATGCTCTTTTTTCAAGTTTTTGCTACCTAAAGCCGCATGCAAATTCAAGCATATTTTCCTTTGCTGACTAAAATTGTATTCAAATTAAAAGGTATATTTTTTGTAATATGTTTTCTTCACATAACATGCAACATATTTATATATATTTTTTTGTGAGACATTTTGACTACCAAAAATTATATATACATACATTCAAGTATTTTGCTATTCATACCCAAAGTGCAAATTGCCAAAGGTATCTTGCTACCTATTCTAAACCTACACATTCATGACGAGCCCAATTCCTAAACATCTAGGCGTAGGGAAAATATTGTAGCGTGGCCCATAGCTGATTGCTGGCCAAAAAAAAGGCAACTTTACCCAATATGCACCTCCCTTTGTGCTCTTTTTGCATAAAATTTCAGTTTCTAGGACTAGGATATATGTGGGGCAATTACTCTAGCCTTTTTCGGGAATGAATACATGTTCCAAAAATAGAAACTATGTACAAACCAAAATGTCCCATGGGTTGTTTCCTTACAAAAGTCACGCGCTAATGCCATTGAGGCATTTCACCGAACACTTGGTGGGCGCGCGTTTAGGCGTCAATAGCAAGGGAACGGGGACAATGTGGCATGTCCCATTGTTTCAAAATGCATTATAGGCCTAGGGCCATCCCATGCCAACCCCTAATTCAACCTAATCAAGCAAGAAAACAAACCAAAATTGCCCCATATATTTGAGCACACTCCCACAATTTAGAGCACCAAAAGGAGATCAAAATACACCAATGAAAAGCTAGAAAGCTTAGGGATGGAACACTTACTTGTTGGTGATGAACAAAAGCGCAAAACGGAATCAAAAAAAGCGAAAAAGGGTGACCCTAGGGCTGCAAATTCGTCAATCCCGTGGGTATGGCTTTTGAAAGGGGGGAAAAGAAGTTTTTGAATGTAAAAACGCCCCCCTTTCGTCATTTTTATAATTTGGTGCAGGGGTGGCTCGCCCAGGCGAGCCCAGCTCGCCCAGGCGAGCTAACCTGCACTTTTTTTTTTTTTTTTTTTTTTTTTTGAGGGGAACATTAACCATGTCCCCTCCCTTCTCATGGATTAGCATTTTGCCTAACTTGAACTTACTTAGGTTAGAATTAGGCGTTGATTACTTATTTTATTATTACTCTTTTCCTTTTTTAAAACAAACAAATAGTAAAAGAAAGCTGCAAAATACAAAGGATACGGGGCTGCCTTGCAGCGACATTCCCTGCTTGTTTCGCACAGAGAAGGGTAACGATCGGTCGGTCGTGACCCCATCCCCGCTTGCGTTCATCCTTAAGTACCTGCAAGTAATAAACAACCAGGTATGGCCAATCTTGGCCGCATCATTACCCTACCTTGACTGGTTTCTGCCGTTCATGTTTCGTCTTCACTCCAAAAGGTAGCCCAAGGTGATCCTGCCCCTGTTTTACCACAACAATATACATGCATATGCGTATGCGTATGCATGAATGTCTTCAAACGCAGAAAATTTAGGGAAAGTTGGTTCAGGTTCAATTCTAATTAAGCGCTTGGGGGATCCCATGAACTGAGCGGAAGGGCTCAGGCGATCACAAATTAACGCAAGGTGTGAAACTAACGTGAGGACTAAAAGCCTCAAATCCATGTTCATTTCTTTGAAAGATCGTAACAAGGGATACAACGGACCGGAAATCCCTGGGGGAAATCTAGAAAACGCATAAAGATAGAGAACATGCAGCGACATCCTTAATTGCCCCAGCTTCTAAGCATAATATTGTTTGACGACATCAGAATTCACGGGTGAAGGTAGCTCTTCGCCATCCATGTTGGTAAGCACCAGGGCCCCTCCGGAGAAAGCCCTCTTCACAACAAAAGGCCCTTCGTAGTTCGGGGCCCATTTCCCTCGGTGGTCCTTGACAGCGTGGGACATTTTCTTTAGCACAAGGTCTCCCTCATGGAACTTGCGTAAGCGTACTTTCTTGTCGAACGCGCTCTTCATTCTTTGCTGGTACAAGCGCCCGTGACTCATGGCCGTTAAGCGCTTACCCTCAATGAGGTTGAGCTGATCGTAGCGTGTTTGAGCCCACTCTGATTCCTTTAATCCGGATTCTGCCAAGATCCTTAATGACGGGACTTCTACCTCAAATGGTAACACCGCCTCCATCCCATATACCAATGAGAACGGCGTTGCCCCAGTTGACGTTCGCACCGAAGTCCGGTAACCGTGTAACGCGAATGGGAGCATCTCGTGCCAATCCTTGTATGACACGGTCATCTTTTGGATAATCTTTTTGATATTCTTATTGGCTGCTTCCACGGCTCCATTCATCTTTGGCCGGTAGGGTGTGGAATTGTGATGCTGGATTTTAAACTCCTCGCACATTTCCCTCATCATCTTGTTATTCAGGTTGGTGCCGTTGTCCGTGATAATCTTTCTTGGCAAACCATATCGGCAGATGATCTCCTTCTTAATGAACCTGACCACCACATTCCTCGTGACATTGGTATATGAAGCCGCCTCGACCCACTTGGTGAAATAATCTATTGCTACGAGGATGAAGCGATGACCATTCGAGGCCTTGGGCTCAATGGCCCCGATGACATCTATTCCCCACATGGAGAAAGGCCAAGGGGCGGACATGACATTCAGGGGATGCGGTGGGGCATTGACATTATCCGCGAATGCTTGACATTTGTGGCACTTCCTCACATGGACACAACAATCACTTTCCATGGTAAGCCAGTAATAACCTGCTCTTAAGATCTTCCTGGCCATAGCATGCCCGTTGGCGTGCGTTCCAAACGAGCCCTCATGGACTTCCTCGATCATGTGATTTGCCTCCTTGGCATCCACACATCGCAGGAGTGTCATGTCGTGATTTCTCTTATACAGTGTGCCTCCGCTCATGAAGAAACTGGCTGCCAACCTCCTCAATGTCCTTTTATCGTTGTCGGCAATCTCTGGCGGGTATTCTTTGCTTTCGACATATCGCTTGATGTCGTAATACCAAGGCTTTCCGTCCCATTCCTCTTCCACTTGGCAACAATGTGCGGGTTTGCCACGACACTGAAATTCAATGTAGGGTAGGTCCCCGTGCGGTGTTAGCTGGAACATAGATGCCAACGTAGCAAGTGCATCCGCCATTTGATTTTCCTCGCGGGGAACATGATGGAAGGAGATCTCATCGAAAGTCTTAGCCAATTCCTTGATGTAGGCTTTGTAGGGTATCAGCTTGGGATCTCTAGTTTCCCATTCCCCTCTCAGCTGATGGATTACCAACGCTGAGTCGCCGTACACCTTGAGTAGTTTGACATTGGAGTCAATTGCTGCCTGGACGGCTAGGGCACATGCTTCATATTCGGCCATGTTGTTGGTGCAGTCGAATCCTAGCCTGGCTGTGAAAGGTACACATTGATTGTCCGGAGAGATCAACACTGCTCCAACGCCATGACCTAGAATGTTTGACGCTCCGTCAAACCATACAGTCCATTTGTCCCGATCTTCGTCCAACTTTTCCTCGAACAAGGCCATGATGTCCTCATCCGGGAATTCCGGATGCATGGGCTGGTAGTCGTTAAGAGGCTGTTGAGCCAAATAATCTGCCAAAGCGCTTCCTTTTATCGCCTTTTGGGTGATGTAGACTATATCAAACTCAGATAGCAAGACTTGCCACCGGGCGATTCGTCCTGTGAGAGCTGGCTTTTCAAAGATGTACTTAACCGGGTCCATTTTGGATATCAACCAGGTAGTATGACTCAGCATGTACTGCCTTAGGCGATGGGATGCCCATACTAAAGCACAACACGTTCTTTCGAGCAAGGAGTAATTCATCTCACAGGTCGTGAACTTCTTGCTTAAGTAGTAAACAGCGCGCTCTTTCTTCCCGGAGTCGTCATGTTGCCCTAGCATACACCCCATTGACTCGTCCAAGATTGTCATGTACAAAATGAGAGGCCTTCCAGGTACTGGGGGCATAAGCACGGGAGGATTCATTAGGCACTTTTTGATTCTTCCAAAAGCCTCTTGGCAATCCTCATTCCACCGATCAGTTTGGTTTTTGCGCAAGAGTTTAAACAACGGTTCACAAATGGCGGTGAGCTGCGATATGAATCTGGCAATATAATTCAAGCGCCCCAGGAAACCTCGGACTTGCCTCTCGGTACGGGGTTCTGGCATCTCAAGGATAGCCTTCACTTTTTCGGGGTCTACCTCTATCCCTTTCTGGCTTACAACGAAACCAAGCAATTTCCCTGATTTGACCCCAAAGGTACACTTAGCGGGGTTCAACCTTAATTGATATTTCTTAAGCCTTTCGAACAACTTCCGTAGGTTGACAAGGTGTTCTTCCTCAGATTTGGATTTAGCAATTATGTCGTCCACATAGACCTCGATCTCTTGATGCATCATATCATGGAACAAAGCTACCATGGCCCGTTGATAAGTTGCCCCGGCATTCTTGAGTCCAAAGGACATCACCTTGTAACAGAACGTTCCCCACAGGGTGACGAAAGTAGTCTTTTCCATATCCTCGGGCGCCATCTTTATCTGATTGTAACCAGAGAAACCGTCCATGAAGGAAAATAAAGCGAAATTGGCCGTGTTATCTACGAGGATATCGATGTGTGGTAACGGAAAATTGTCCTTGGGACTGGCCCGATTCAGGTCCCGGTAATCTACACACATTCGTACTTTCCCATCTTTTTTAGGAACTGGTACGATGTTGGCAACCCATTCTGGATACTGAGCGACGGCCAGAAATCCAGCGTCAAATTGCTTCTTCACTTCTTCTTTTATCTTCAAGGATGTTTCGGGCTTCATCCTCCTCAATTTCTGTTTTACTGGGGAACACCCGGGATTTAGAGGTAATCGGTGCTGCACAATGTCAGAACTCAAACCGGGCATATCTTGGTATGACCAAGCAAAGATGTCTTGGTAGTCTTTTAGCAGGATTATTAATTCTTCACGGATAGGTGCGGTAATGCCTGTACCTATCTTTACTTCCCTCTTTCCACTGCCAATTCCTAAGTCTACTAGCTCTGTTTCTTCTTGATGAGGCCCCATTTCTTGATCCTCATGGGCGACCATTCTTTCTAGTTCCGAAGGAAGTCCCACATCCTCATCTCCTTCATCTTCCGTTTGATTCATTTCTTGCTCGAAGTTGATAGACGGGTCCCAGGTATTAGTACCTTCGGGGGACTCGTCATCGAATCTGCCGTTTTAGAAAAAGAAGTAAACATGCAAATGAATGAGAATGGGTAGAGACCAGGAACAGATGAAGAAAGATCCTTGTATTATAAATTCAAAAACAAAAAACACAAAGCCTTAACAAAATGAAAACTCTAAAGCCTAGGCCCAACTATAGAGCTTTTTAAAACCGTAAAGGTTTACATTATGCTTGTTGCGTAAATGCCGGGGCGTTCCTCCACTCGCCAATTTCCCAGCTGGAAATCAAGAGAGCATGGTCGTACCAAATCCAAAGTACTTGGAACGTCATCTTCGCATATCGCGAACACTTGACCTTCGTCTCCCGGACCCGCACTTATAAAGCTTCTACTTATGTGGCAGGGCGGGCTTCCTTCACTTTCTTGTCTCCAATGCGAGCTCTGACCACTGTTCTTCCTTCCCGCGATGCTCCTTTTCATGTCCGCCTGAGTGGGCTTATAGCCTAAACCATACTTCCCACGATTTCCTTGGGTTTTTATCAGGCTAGTTATGCCGCCATTGTCTTTGCCTAGACCCATCCCGGGTTCATAACCGTTCCCCAACATAACTCGGGCCATCATTACCGCCGCATCGGACAGACAAGGTTGCCCAAAGAGGGAGTCCACGGAGGAAATGCTGACCACCTCAAAAGACTGGAAAGCGGTTTCTAACGATTCTTCCGCGGCTTCCACGTAAGGCATGGAGGATGGGTAGCTTACCAAGATATCTTCCTCGCCTGACACGATGACCAAGTGCCCCTCCACTACGAATTTCAGCTTTTGGTGGAGTGTAGAAGGCACAACTCCCACTGAGTGGATCCACGGGCGCCCCAACAGGCAGCTGTAGGGGGGGTTAATATCCATTATTTGGAAGGTGACTTGACAGGTGTGAGGGCCTATTTGTACTGGGAGATCGATCTCTCCCCTAACCTCTCGGCGAGTGCCGTCGAAGGCCCGAACCACCATTGAACTTGGTTTTAAGTGGGAAGCATTGAATGGCAACTTGTCCAAAGTGCTCTTAGGCATCACGTTTAAACTGGAACCATTATCGATGAGCACCTTGGCTACGATATGGTCCATACACTTGACTGATACGTGTAAAGCCTTATTATGTCCTCTCCCCTCGGCGGGGATTTCTTCTTCGGCGAAGGCAAGATAGTTGTTGGCAGTGATATTGTTGACCAGCCCTCCGAAACCTTCTACCGAGATATCTTGGGCCACATGAGCCTCGTTCAGCACTTTTACTAGCAGAGCCCGATGAGGTTCGGAGCTCATAAGTAACTCCAGCAGCGAGACCCTAGCCGGGGTTTTGTTGAGCTGTTCGATAACCTTGAATTCGCTCTGCTGAATTATCCGAAGGAACTCGCTGGCTTCCTCTAGCGACACCTCCTTTCTACCATCCTTTTTCTCCGGGGGCCCCTTTGCTGGAATATCTTTATTCGAAGCGTGGGGTGCTTCGCCATCTTGTTCCTCCACCACTTTTCCTTTTCCCTTGACGTCGGCGGGTTGGACTGGTAGGTCCGGAGGTGCGAACACACGACCACTACGGGTCATTCCACTCAGTCCCGTGATATTTGTTACTTTAGCTGACAGCGAGCTGACGTCAGTGACTTCTTCTTCCTTCTTCCCCGGAGGTGTATATCTCCACGGGACCGCGTGACTATTTTGGTACGGGAAAGGAACAGGTTTGGCCATTAAGGGGTGCCCGGGCTTTTGCGAGACTGCACTTTTAGTGAAGTATATCACCAAGGGTTTGGGCTTCGCAACACCGCTCCCCTCCATAGATTGCATGCATATGTGCTGCTCTTCTTTTCCTTCAATGCCGACTTCCAGTCGACCTTGATCTATCATCCGCTGTAACAATTCCTCTACTTCCAAACACGTCTCCATGTCATGCATCTCGCCGGAATGTAGCAGACAGGAATCCTCCTTACACCCACTATGGGGAATCACACCTCCCTTTTGTAGGGCCTCAAAGATAAACCTCCTAGGGGTTGCCACATCCCTTAAAGGTTTAGACCTGTGCGGCCTATCGGATTCAACTGCATTAACTGCTCCCCCTCCATGATTGGCGAGCGGGTTGGTTCTCACATTGGGCCGATCCTCTTGGAAAGTCAGCCATCCAGCATCCATTAAATGTTGGACCTTGTACTTGAGGGCCAAGCATTTTTCGACGGAATGCCCCGGGACACCCCCATGGTACTTGCAAGTTGCATTAGGGTCATACCACTTCGGGAAAGGGGGTTCGAGGACCCTTCCGGGAGTTACCACGGCCAAATGATTGGCGATGAGGGATGGTAGAAGATCTTCGTACGTCATTGGGAGCGGGGTGAATTCCGGCAACGGCCTCGGAGGGAAGTTCCTTGTCGTGTTGGAATTACCGGCCGGTCGAGTCGCGTTCGGAGTTGGAACTTGGGGAGCTTCCCTCTGGGTGGGTGCCTTAGGCTGCACGGGTGTTGAACTAGAGGCGTTCCCCGCATGAGCCGAGAAGCTTGGGTGGTGTTGCGCGTACTGATGGGTACCATGAGGTGCTTGCTGGGGTTTGACCCACGCGGGTGTTGAAGAGACGGCATGGGCATCTCCTTCCTTCCTTTTTGCCCCTGTTGCCCCGATTCTTTTGGCATTCACGTTTGTGGAGGAAACGTAATCAAACTTTCCTCTTTTCAATCCAACCTCGATTCTTTCCCCGGCAAACACCAGATCCGCAAAGCTGGACGGCATGTAACCCACTAGCTTCTCATAGTAGAACACTGGCAGAGTGTCTACCATCATGGTGATCATCTCTCTCTTAACCATGGGAGGAGCTACTTGTGCCGCCAGATCCCTCCATCGCTGCGCATATTCTTTAAAGGTTTCACCCTCTTTCTTGAACATATTCTGCAGTTGAGTACGGTCAGGAGCCATATCAGAATTGTACTGATACTGCCTTAGGAAGGCGGTAATCAGATCCTTCCAAGTACGGATACGGGAAGCTTCCAAATTAGTGTACCACACTACCGCAGCTCCGGCCAAGCTATCCTGAAAGAAGTGTATCAACAGCTTTTCATCTTTAGAGTGGGCGCCCATCTTACGGCAGTACATTTTGAGATGGTTTTTGGGACAAGTCGTCCCTTTATACTTGTCGAAGTCCGGCACTTTGAACTTCGGGGGAATAACAACATCGGGTACTAAGCAAAGATCCGTCATGTCTGCAAACGGATAGTCCCCAAATCCTTCCACAGCCCTCAATCTTTCCTCAAGGAGATCGAGCTTCCTCCTTTCTTCAGTTGCCGGGGGCGGCCCTTCCATGGACAAAACTATTGGCGATGCTGCGATGTTGGGTTGAGGCAACGTGCCTGGTGCCGGCCCTTCGGGGATCGGGGGATAAAACTCGACATCCCTCCGAGCATAATCTTGAGGGTCTTTATGGACTTCGTCGGGCTGCTGAGGAGGCTCTTTTTCATGGACGGGAGAAGCAATGTGGCCCGCATCTTCTTGCAAGATGGGTGGTGAATAGTTGGGCGGCAATCCATAAGGGTAAGCCGCTCGGTTGTATCCCAGGTGAGGACTGCCATCGTGCCCCGGTGTGTCCCTTCCCCGTCCTACTATGTTTGAGGGAGGATGGTGCGTAGTTGCCAAGGGAGTCGGGTCTGCTTCGGCAGCCGAACTGACAGCGGCGGCAGAGGCCGCGTTCTTCTCCATGAGCTGCTTCATACCTAACATGGCCTCCATCATGGAGGCCATTTGTTCTTTCAGAGCCGACATGTCGGCTTTCATCTGTTCCTGCGTCTCCTCTTGATCACCCATCGTTCTAGATTTGGATCTGGTGCGATAGGGATCCCTTGCGGCGCGTTTAGTTATGGTGTTTTTCCCCAAAAAACCAAACGTGAGGAGTGGGTAAAGAAAGAAAATGCATGCTAGAGATGAAATGTAGGAGTGATTTGATTTGCACGAGCTTTTTGGAGTAGAAACATGGGACCAACTCATTTTATTTCAAAAAGGAAGTCGTATCTAGTCAAGGTCTTAGAGACCATACAAGTTTCCTAACGATTTCTAATTATGTGGGCCATTAAGTCTATCATATGCTGACAATAGCCGAGAAGCCCGTGAATCTCTTCGGGGGCGGAGTAGGTGTCTGCCATCGCTTTGGCCTTGGCTAACAATCGGGGAAGTTCTTGACTCCCGTTCAAGGTAAGAGCAAACCGATCCATCCACATGGTTGCCTCTTGGTGTAAAGAGTCGATCACCCTTCCTCTAGCCTCTTTTTCCGCGTATACTTGGGCATACTCATCCGCGATTCTATGCTCGTGGGCCGTGGCTAGACCTAACTCTTCTTGGTACTTGGCGATGATAGCTAACATGTTGGTCTCTGTCTCGCATAAACGCTGAGACAAGCTTCTTTTGGACCTTGAACAAGTAATCAACTCCTCTTTCAGAACCATGCTATGTGCTCGCGACTGGTCCCTTTCTTCCCTTCGCAACTTGAGTTCATTATTGCTACCCCATAGAGCTCCGCGAAATTTGTTCCGGCCATACTCTTCCTTGCGAGCCCTCTTGGTCTCTTGTTCAAGGGCTCTTGCGGTAATTGCATTCTCTTCCCGTAACCCGGCACACTCCTTCCGAACGTGCGTAGCAGCCAACTTGAACTTCTCCTTGGCGAGTTTTGCCTTTCCTAACTCGCTTTTGAGAGCTTGGACTTCTTCGTCCTCTTCCGGTGCTTCAAAACTCTCTTCGCTGACGACTTTTAACTTGGCGAGCCAATCTAAACCTCGTATGCGAACTTTCAGCCATTCGTGGTACCCACCAATGATGCCATTACGAATGCCTCTAAGCTCTTGATCTTTCCTTAACGGGGTTTCCCATGCCTTATGGATTCTTTGTATAGTCTTGGAATTTTGTGCGCCGAGATCCCTCACAAGGAAAGGAGACATGCTTTCTTCCGTCGGTGCTCCCCTCATGGGGTACCCTAGTTGTCTTATAGCGAGCGTGGGATTGTAATTAATACAACCCCTCGTTCCTACCAGCGGAATGTTTGGGTATCTTCCACATGAGAAAAGGACTCCTTCTTTCCCTTCCTTCCATCGGGGGAACCAACTGATTGTTCTACCTCCTATCCCGGCCAAGAGCTGGTCCCAATCTATTCTCCTCTTTTCAGTACACGAGCGATGGCTCAGGAGCGGACATGGATGTCTTGTGTCTTGTTGGAACAAGTGCGAAACCAACCAAACACAGAGGGCGGGTAAGCAACAGATGATCCGTGCGCTACTCTTTTCGCACCTTCGGTCAAATGTGTCAAATAGATCTGCCAAGACAGCTACCACCGGACTTTCCTTGCTATGGTGGTAGGCAAGGAAAGCGTCGATTGCTGCTAGGTCTACCAAACCATCCACGTTTGGAAAGAGGACGACCCCAAAAATTAGCAAAGCTAACACATCCATAAACGGGACCCAGTCTCCTTGATTGGCAATACCCCTCGCCTTGTCTTCTAGGTACTTCCGTGGTAGGCCCGCTATGCCGTTCCGAGTCTGTTTTATGCGGTCCAAACCTCTTGCTGAATCCTTGACCACAGTTGCAATTCTGCTCAAAGAGGGGAGACACCCGGAGGAGAGATATGATTTTCTTCCCCCGAGAGGACATCCTAGAATTTCCTCAAATTCTTCAATGGTTGGTACTAATTGGAAGTCTGCGAATGTGAAGCACCTCAAAGGCTGGTCGTAGTATTGGGTAAGTGATGCAATGGCTTCTATGGACACCTCTGCTATGGTCAACTCTAAGATCTTTCCGTAAGTCTTGCGGAAGGCTTGCATTTGGAGGGGTTCCATCAACCGCCCTAATTCCTTGATGCTGGTGGCATCTAGGCTTTTGACCTTGACTTGGTAGAACCTCTTGCCGGTTTGATTTGTTCCCATGCTTACTAAAGTGAGACAAAAGCTGGTGCAAATCAAAACTCCGATATCTCATGGGTGGGATGGATGAATGCATGATGGAATGCATATGACACAGATGCAATCTAGGAATGCGGGGGTCCGGGGAATTTGTCCCCTTCTTAGATACGACGTCTAGGGGTAGCGAAATGCCCCAACGCACGTTTTTAAGAAGGCGACACGGACCCTTCATTGGTTTGTTTACAGTAGGGATCAAGACAGAACCCATATGCAATGCCTATGCAAAAGATACAATGCGGGAATGTGCACAGTATAACAATATTTACCGAACATAAGCAAAAGGGTATATGATACTCATGCATGGCAGTATGAAAAATGGCACGCAGCGTGTTTGCTTCGTGCCCCTATTTAAGGGACCTATAAGGGAGAGAACTAACTAGGCTTTTAGCAATAATCCCCAAGGTAGTTATATCTCTCTTGATGGTTTCTAGAGGTATCATCCCCTTTGAAGAACATATTGTAGCAGTAGGGACTACTAGCAACAATAGGTTTTCAAAGAGAAAAGCTCTAGATGAGGGTTCACTGTAATCAAGCAAGTCGGAGACCTAGCATGATCACAGATTCACCTCCACTCCTTATGTTCCCATGAACCCGGGTATAGGGCCCTTTTTCACTCACAGTGTGTGCAAATAGTGTTGGTGTTTGTGTGCATCAAATGAATAAATATTTACTTCATGCATACATTTAAAACGCACTAAAAGCAACAAAGAGTTTATATACACAAGAACATAATGAAGGGAAACCAACAAAGGGGTAAGTCACGGTAAAACATTGCACAAGATTAAATGGCCTAACTCTCTAAAAACAGTCCCCAGTGGAGTCGCCAACTGTCGCAACCTACCCTTCGGCAGGAGGGCGACGCGAGACTCGCGGGATGCGTGTTCCACGAAAGGAATACGCGCGGAGTCGCCACCAACGTTTATTCGAGGAAAACGTCGGAAAAACCGGAAAAGACGCGATCTACGAACTTTTGAATGAAAGGTTCGGGAGTTGTATTTACGCATGGGGAAGGTATTAGCACCCCATACGTCCGCCCCAAGGGACGGCAGCCTTTAATCGAATGTGCAAACATGACTTTGATTTTTTATGTTCCCTTTTTATGTCTCTATGTCCTTTATACCCTTTTTATATTTTTTTCTCTTTGTGGTCGACAAGGGTGTGTCCCTTTGCTCCTACGTATTCCTCAATTTGGGATGAGAAAATCAGACCTACGTAGTTCTTTTTTATCAAGTGATTCTTTTTTACTTTAAGAGGTGATCATTTTAAGGCGTTGGACCTTAAAAATGATCCATTTTACTTAGTGAGAAATTGAAATGACGAACTTCAAAAGCCTATTTTTTGTGGACGAGCTTGACTAGGCGAGTTGATTTTAGCCTTAGTTTCACTTTAGTTATTAATCAATTCGATTAAGAATGAGAAATCCCAAAGAGAAAACGTCCGATTGATTTTCCGCTTTATTTTACTAAAAGATGTTTTTCGATTATTTATATTATTTTTTACCTCTTTTTGATTTCCAACGTGGTTACGGCACGACCGAACGGTCGGAATTTATTTTAACCGAAGTTAATGGATAATACAATTCAAACGTTCGGTGGAAATTTATTTTATTTTTAAGTTAAGCGAGAAATGACTTAAGTAAAATGGCTTAAGCACGTCAACAGGGGGTATAAAAAGTAAACAAAACGAGAATAAAAATGCACGAAACACAATGTGGACCACTACGGGTACATAGAATGAATCGAAAAGCTTGGTTTGAGGTACTTACCCGTTGAAGATCGAAGAACGATGAAGAACGAATGAAGAACGTCGAAGAACGGTTGAAACCTTTGCGAGATTCCTCACGGAAAACGTTACGGAAACGTTTCGGAAGCGCCTCGGCTTAGATTTTCTTCACGGAAACAATTTTTCCAAGCAAATTCGAAAGAGAGAGAAGTGCCTAAGGGGCTGAACCCTTTTCTTCTTCACTTCCTCCCCTATTTATAGCAAAATAGGGGAGGTGGTTGCCGCCCAGCTCGCCCAGGCGAGCTCAGCTCGCCCAGGCGAGCTCAGCTCGCCCAGGCGAGCAGGGTTGCTTCCTCCAGAAGCAACCGCCTTCTGGAGGAATATTCCAGAGGGCCCAAGTGGGCCTGGGTGCTATTTGCACCCCCATTTTTACTAAGTACACCCCCCTCTGCTGTTTTTTGGTGATTCTTTTTTCGTAAAGTTACGGAAACTTACGAATTTCGTAACGATACTTGTTTTCTTTCCGTAATGTTACGGAACCTTGCGGATTACATAATCATCCCCTTTTTGACTTACGGAATGTTACGGAACCTCACTTAATTATGCAATGATGCTTCCATTTGATTTCCGGTGTGTCACGGAAACTTACGGATTGTGCATCAATATTTTTTGGTTTTTCGGCATGTCCTGAAATTTCACAAATTGCCTAATGATGGGTGCCAAGCACCTCACGAGGACCAAAGAATGGTCGCACGTCATCGAGCAAAGGTCCCCGGACGAAATTAGGGTATGACACCATCTAAGGCCAAGTGTAGAAGCAAAGCTTCATGGTGAATCAAGAGTGATTCAAAGATGTTTTGATGATAACAATCATGATAACAAAAGATGATGACAAAGGTGATGACAAAAAGCTCAAAGGTCAATCAAAGAATGAGTTCAAGATGTTCAAGAAGGAATCAAGAACAATTCAAGACTCAAGAGGAAAAGTTGAAGAACACTTCAAGATTCAAGAGGAAAGTTGAATTCAAGAATCAAGATCAAGATTCAAGACTCAAGATTCAAGAATCAAGAGAAGACTTAATCAAGATAAGTCTAAAATGGATTTTTCAAAAATTGAGTAGCGCATGGATTTTTCATAAAACATGTTTACCAAAGAGTTTTTACTCTCTGGTAATCGATTACCAGTGGCAAATTGTTTTTGAAAAAGTTTTCAAATTGAATTTACCACATTCCAATTGATTTCAAAAATTTGTAATCGATTACAATGTTTTGGTAATCGATTACCAGTGCCTTTGAACGTTGAAATTCAAATTCAAATATGAAGAGTCACATCCTTTCACATAAAAGCTTTGTGTAATCGATTACACTGATTTGGTAATCGATTACCAGTGATTGTTTCTAAATAAATCAAAAGATGTAACTCTTCAAAAAGGTTTTTGACTTTTCCAAATTGGTTTTTAAGTTTTTCTAAAAGACATAACTCTTCTAATGGTTGTCTTGATCAGACATGAAGAGTCTATAAAAGCAAGGCTTTGATTTGCTTTTCAATACACTTTTCCAATCAATCTTATACAATCCTTTACAAGCCTTGAATCTCTTTGAACTTCTTCTTCTTCTTTGTACCAAAAGCTTTCCAAAGTTTTCTGGTTTTCTAAACCTTGAAAACTTGTGCTATTCATCTTTTTCATTCCTTTCTCCCTTTGCCAAAAAGAATTCGCCAAGGACTAACCGCCTGAATTCTTTTTGTGTCTCTCTTCTCCCTTTTCCAAAAGAACAAAGGACTAACCGCCTGAATTCTTTTGTGTCTCCCTTCTCCCTTGTCAAAGAATTCAAAACGACACGGTCTAAGAATTCTTTTGATTCTTCCCATTCCCTTATACAAAAGTGTTCAAAGGACTAACCGCCTGAGAATTCTTTTGTATCCCCATTCACAAAGTATCAAAGGTTTAACCGCCTGAGATCTTTGTCATAACACATTGGAGGATACATCCTTTGTGGTACAAGTAGAGGGTACATCTACTTGGGTTTGACTGAGAACAAGAGAGGGTACATCTCTTGTGGATCAGTTCTAGTGGAGGGTACATCCACAAAGGTTTCAAAGAGAACAAGGGAGGCTACATCCCTTGTGGATCTTTGCTTGTAAAAGGATTTTTACAAGGTTGAAAGAAATCTCAAGGACCGCAGGTCACTTGGGGATTGGATGTAGGCACGGGTTGTTGCTAAACCAGTATAAAAACTCTTGTGTGTTTGTCTCCTTCTTCCCTACTCTTTTACTTTCCGCTGTGCATTTTAATTTCCGCTTTTACTTTTGGTTAAGTTTCTCTTCTACTCCTTATTCTCTTAACAACATAAGTAAAAGCCTTAAAGAGTAATTTTTTAATTAGTAAAGGTTTAGGAATAATTAATTCAACCCCCCTTCTTAATTATTTTAAGGCCACTTGATCCAACACCAAGTTCCATGGTTGTCCGTGCCTTTGACGACAGCCGCCGAGAGGTAAGGGGAGAGATCGACCTCCCAGTACATATAGGGCCTCATACCTGCCAGGTTAAATTCCAAGTGATGGATATCAACCCGGTCTACAGTTGTCTTTTGGGGCGCCCATGGATTATGTATAAACTGAAACTGACAAGAATTCCGAATTATGGATTATGCTTACTGCCTATAATTGGTGATTTTTTCATCCAGCACCGTCATCCAACATCTCCTTCCGTTTAGAATAAAAATACATTTATTTGGTGTTTTATTACAAGGTTTACATTAAGTCAGTGGGAGTCGTTCCCTCCACACTCCACCGAAAGCTGAAGTTTGTAGTGGAAGGACATTTGGTCATAGTATTAGGTGAGGAAGACGTCCTGGTAAGTTTCCTTTCCTCTATGCCATACGTGGAAGCCGCGGAGGAGTCATTGGAAATGGCTTTCCAATATTTTGAGGTAGTAAGCATCGCCTTCGTATATTCCCTCTCTAGGCAGCCTCGCCTGTCCGATGCGGCAATGATGGTGGCCCGGGTGATGCTGGGGCACGGCTACGAGCCCGAAATGGGTTTGGGCAAGAACAACGGCGGCAGGACCAGCCTGGTAAGCACCAGAGGAAACCGCAGGAAGTTTGGGTTAGGCTATAAACCTACGCAAGCTGACATAAGGAAAAACATCTTGAAAAGGAAGAACAAAGGCCAGGGCCCGCGATTGGGACAGCGAGCCAAAGAGGCCCCACCGTGCCACATCAGTAGGAGCTTCATAAGTGCGAGTTTAAGACGCGAAGGTCAAGTCGCCACGATATGCGATGATGACTCCCCGAGGAGATCGGATTTGGTACAGCCATGCCCTCCCGATTTCCGACTAGGAAATTGGCGGGTGGAGGAATGCCCAAATGTTTACGCGACAAGCATAATGTAACCTTTTGTAGCTTTAAAACTCTACAGTTGGGCCTAGGCTTTAGCGTTTCCTTTTGTTAAGACATTATGTCTTTTGTTCTTGAAGTTATAATATAAAGATCTTTCTTCATCTGTTCCAGCGCCTCTACCCATTCTCATTCATTTGCATGTTTATTTCCTTGTTACGCTTAAAACGATACAGATCCGACGACGAGTCCCGCGAAGGTACTAATACCGGGGACCCGACCGTCGATTTCGAGCAAGAAGCAAGTCAGACGGAGAATAAAGAGGACGGGGATGTAGGGCTTCCCTCAGAGCTGGGGAGGATAATCGCTCAGGAGGACCGAGAGATGAGGCCGCATCAAGAAGAGACAGAACTCGTAGGCTTAGGAACCGGCAGTGGGAAAAAGGAAGTAAAAGTAGGCACGGGTATGACCGCACCCGTCTGTAAAGAATTAATGGTGGCCCTGCTGAAAAACTACCAAGACATCTTTGCCTGGTCGTACCAAGATATGCCCGATTTGAGTTCTGACATCGTACATCACAGATTACCTCTAAATCCTGAGTGTTCCCCGGTAAAACAAAAACTGAGGAGGATGAAGCCCGAGACATCCCTGAAAATAAAAGAAGAGGTAAAGAAACAATTTGACGCTGGCTTTTTGGCTGTCACTCGGTACCCGGAATGGGTTACCATCATTGTACCAGTCCCTAAGAAGGATGGGAAGGTACGAATGTGTGTGGATTATCGGGACCTAAATCGAGCCAGTCCCAAAAACAATTTCCCTTTGCCGCACATCGATGTCCTCGTGGATAATACGACCAATTTCGCTTTGTTTTCCTTCATGGACGGTTTCTCCGGTTACAATCAGATAAAGATAGCGCTAGAGGATATGGAAAAGACCACTTTCGTCACCCTATGGGGGACGTTCTGCTATAAAGTGATGTCCTTTGGGCTTAAGAACGCCGGGGCGACCTATCAACGGGCTATGGTGGCTTTGTTCCACGACATGATGCACCGAGAAATCGAAGTCTATGTAGATGACATGATCGCCAAGTCTAAAACTGAGAAGGAACACCTTATCAATCTGCGGAAGTTGTTCAAAAGGCTCAGAAAGTATCGATTGAGGTTAAACCCCGCTAAGTGCACCTTCGGGGTCAAGTCAGGAAAATTACTGGGTTTCATCGTAAGTCAGAAAGGAATAGAGGTGGACCCCAAAAAGGTAAAAGCCATCCTTGAGATGCCGGAACCATGTATCGAGAAGCAGGTCCGAGGTTTCCTGGGGTGTTTGAACTACATTGCCAGATTCATATCACAGCTCACCGCTATCTGTGAGCCGATATTCAAGCTCTTACGCAAGAACCAATCCATCCACTAGAACGAGGATTGTCAAGAGGTGTTTGGAAAGATCAAACAGTGCCTCATGAACCCTCCCGTGCTTATGCCGCCGGTGCCCAGGAGACCTCTCATCTTGTACATGATGATTTTGGACGAGTCAATGGGGTGCATGCTGGGGCAACATGACGAGTCCGGGAAAAGAGAGCGAGTCGTCTACTACTTGAGTAAGAAGTTCACCGCCTGTGAGATGAACTACTCCCTGCTGGAAAGGACGTGATGTGCTTTAGTCTGGGCGTCCCACCGTTTAAGACAGTACATGCTGAGCCATACCACCTGGCTGATATCCATGATGGACTCGGTCAAGTACATCTTTGAGAAGCCTGCTCTCACGGGGCGGATCGCCCGGTGGCAGGTTTTGCTATCCGAGTTTGATATAGTCTATGTCACCCAAAAGGCAATAAAGGGAAGCGCCTTGGCAGATTATTTGGCTCAGCAGCCTCTCAATGATTATCAACCTATGCATCCCGAGTTCCCGGATGAGGACATCATGGCCTCATTTGAAGAAAAGCTAGACGAGGACAGAGACAAGTGGATCGTGTGGTTTGATGGGGTGTCAAATGTTCTAGGCCATGGCGTTGGGGCAGCATTGGTCTCTCCGGACAATCAATGTATACCTTTCACAGCCAGGCTAGGGTTCGATTGTACCAATAACATGGCTGAATATGAAGTATGCACTGTGGGCGTCCAGGCGACAATTGACTTCAACGTTAAGCTACTCAAGGTGTATGGAGACTCGACGCTGGTGATTCACCAACTAAGAGGAGAATGGGAGACTAGGGACCACAAACTGATACCCTACCAGGCCTATGTCAAGGAATTGGCTGAGTTTTTTGATGAGATCTCCTTCCATCATGTTCCCCGATAGGAAAATCAAATGGCTGATGCGCTTGCCACTTTAGCATCCATGTTTCAACTGACATCGCACAGAGACCTATCGTACATTGAGTTCAGGTGTCGCGGAAGACCCGTGCATTGCTCTTTGGTGGAAGAGGAGTGGGACGGTAAGCCTTGGTATTTTGACATCAAGCAATAAGTTGAAAGCAAAGAGTACCCACCAGAGGCTTCCGACAACGACAAGAGGACCTTAAGGAGATTGGCGGCCGGTTTCTTCATGAGCGGAAGCATACTATACAAGAGAAACCATGACATAGTTTTGCTCCGATGCATGAACGCTAAAGAAGCTGAGAGCATGCTGGGGGAGGTCCATGAGGGCTCTTTCGGTATGCATACTAATGGGCACGCCATGGCTAGGAAGTTCTTAAAGGCGGGCTACTTTGGCTCACCATGGAAAGCGATTGTTGTCTCCATGTGAGGAAATGTCACAAATGCCAAACGTTTGCGGACAATGTCAACGCTCCGCCCTTGCCTCTAAATGTTTTGGCCGCACCATGGCCATTTTCCATGTGGGGAATAGATGTGATCGGGGCCATAGAGCCCAAAGCTGCGAACGAACATTGTTTCATCCTAGTGGCGATCGATTACTTCACCAAGTGGGTCGAAGCTGCTTCGTATGCTAGCGTCACGAGGAGTGTGGTGGTCAGGTTCATTAAGAGGGAGATTATCTGCCGGTATGGTTTGTCGAGGAAGATTATCACGGACAACGGCACCAACTTGAATAACAAGATGATGGGGGAAATGTGCGAGGAGTTTAAGATCCAACACCACAATTCCACACCCTACAGACCCAAGATGAATGGAGCAGTGGAGGCAGCCAACAAGAATATCATCAAGAAGATGACTGTGTCATACAAGGATTGGCACGAGATGCTCCCGTTTGCGTTACATGGTTACCAAACCTCAGTGCGCACATCAACTGGGGCAACGCCGTTCTCATTGGTATACGGGATGGAGGTTGTGCTGCTGTTTGAGGTGGAAGTCTCGTCATTAAGAATCTTGTCGGAGTCCGGATTAAAGGAGTCGGAGTGGGCCCAAGCACGTTTCGATCAGCTTAATCTCATAGAAGGCAAGCGTTTGGCCGCCATGAGCCATGGGCGTTTATATCAGAAACGGGTGAAGAACGCTTTTGACAAGAAGGTATGCTCGCGTAGGTTCAGCGAAGGGGACTTGGTACTATAGAAAGTCTCCCAAGCCCTGAAAGACAATAGGGGAAAGTGGGCCCCGAACTACGAAGGGCCTTTCATCGTAAAAAGGGATTTCTCCGAAAGGGCCCTTGTGCTTGCCAACATGGATGACGAGGAACTACCTTCACCCGTGAACTTCAATGTTGTCAAGCAATACTACGCTTAAGATCTGGGGCAATTAAGGAAGTCGCTGCATGTTTTTATTTTCTTTGGTTTCCACCAGGGATTCCTGTCCTTTGTAATTTTCTCGTCGCGGTCTTTTAAAGAACGTAGGATTAGGATTTTGTTGTTCTGATCCTCGCTTTGTGCCTTAAAAGATGCGTAGTCTGTAATGACCCGAGCCTTTTTGCTCAGTCCATGGGGATGCCCCAAGCGCTTAATTGAAACTGAACCCGACAAGCTTTCGCTAAAGAATTATTGCATTTGAAAATGCTCTGCATACGCATGTACATGCATATTTGTTATCTTGTGATAGGGACAGGATCGTTTTAAGCAATGGTCAAATACTGCGCCAAATCCAAGACAAAGATGAATCGAGGTAAGTGGTAACGTGACCACGATTTGCTATGCAATGTCATTTCCTGCTTTCGGGTACTTGGGAACGGGCACGAATGGACGCTAGGCCCATGATCAACAGATCGCTGTCTCGCATTCAGCTCCGGACAATCGAGAAGCGCTACTGGGAGGTAGCCTAGTATCCTTTAAATTCCTACCTATTATTATTGTTGTTTCTTTAAGATGATGATCGGATGCCTAACTTACCCTAGGGGTTTCAAGTAAGCGAACACCGACCCGTAGAGATACTTTCTTCCCAAAAAACAACGGGGGGGGGGGGGGGGGGGGGGAGTATAGGGTTAGCTCGCCTGGGCGAGCACCCCTGCACCAGAAAACATAAAAACGAGGGGAGGGTGAGTTTCTCTCCACCCAAAACTCCCTTCCTTCATTCAAAAAATGCAGCACCCACGGAATTTGCGGTTTTCCGACCCTAGGCCACCATTTTTGTACTTCTTGCATCCATTTTAGTATCCTTGTTCACTCCATACAAGTAAGTGCGCTATCTCTTTGCCCTTTGGCTCACCATCGTTGCATTTTGATGCTTTATTTCCTCATACTTGCAAAAATCCGAGAAGCAATTTTATCCTTGAATTCGTGCTTGTTTTGTTGAAATAGGGAGTTGTAGAGGATGGATTTAGGCCTAGGTTGCATTCTGGAATAATGGGGCATGCCACATTGTCCCCATTCTCTTGATATTCATGCCTAAAAGCGTGCCCGCCAAGTGCTCGGTGAAATGTCTCAATGGCATTTGAGCACAATTCTTTGAGTTCCCTTTTGGAAATTCCTTGGGCATAGGTAGCTGCCATTGTTAAGTTTAGGGATAGCTCACAGGAACTAGGGTGGGTGCCCAAATGTGTGCTTAAGTCTAGAGATCCAAACTTGGGTTTTCGAATGCAAGAGAGAATAAATGGGAGCATATTGGTAAGGTTTTCCCTCTAGGCCCGCATTTGATGAAGGTTGCACCTTGATGGTTCTTTGCACCTAGATGATGTAGAGTAGGTAACAAGGGACAAAATAAGCGTACGGGTGTTGGGTAGGTAGCCAAGTGCTCTTCCAATATACACATGTACCAAAAATGGCGCGAAAATGCTTCTCAAAATAGGAACATATGGCATGAAATGAATTTTCAAAATGTTAATGAGTAGTGAAAATATTTATGCCTTTCCCATGAGTGTGTGACATGAAATTGCTTTTCAAATAAATGCAAATAAGTGTATAACATGAAATTCACTCTCTAGTAGGCACGTGTGTATAAATGAAATGTGAACAGCAAAAATGTGATCGTTAAAGACACCTGAATGTATATGCATATTGCATGTGAGATAGTAAAAATACCTCATAAAATGTATATGTTGCATGATAGGTGATCAGAACGCCCTTTGGTAATTACTTTGGCAACTACCTTGATATATTCATTTGGTTAGCAGGATACCTATATTGGTTTGTATGTTAATACTCAAAGTATGCACATGTGTAATATTTGGTAGCAAAACGCTTTGTATATGGATATATGTAATTTTGTTTTTTGCAAAATACCTTGAGCGTGCATATATATGTTTGTGTTCAAGATATACAGGAGGATGTAGGTAGCAAGAATGTTTTCAATATACTTATACATTGACGTAGACAGCATAAATCTTTTGCACGTATACACTTCCATAAATGTGTTGCTTCAAGGAAATGTGTGTACGAGTTTGCTCCAAGTCAAAAAGGGGTTGCATCCCATTTTTGTTTTCTAGTGGCATATTCCTTTTGAATTAATTTTTCAAATGTTTGTCTTTGCAGGAAATGACTCCGAAAAATCTTTCCACGAAGAGGTCTAGAAAGGACGCCACGGGAGAAGGCTCCAGTGCCGCCTTAGAGTTTGATAGTCACCGGTTCCGGAGTGCCGAGCACTAGCAGCGCTTCGAGGCCATCAAGGGATGGTCATTCCAAGGGAGAGGCGTGTCCAGCTCAGGGAAGATGAGTACTCAGACTTCCAGGAGGAGATAGCTCGCAGGCGTTGGGCACCTTTAGTGACTCCTATGGCCAAGTTCGACCTTGAGATAGTCCTAGAGTTCTACGCTAATGCTTGGCCCACGGAGGAGGGAGTTCGGGAAATGCGCTCGTGGGTAAGGGGTCAGTGGATTCCCTTCGACGCAGATGCCCTCAGCTAGTTCTTGGGCGACCCGCTGATTTTGGAGGAAGACCATTAGTGTGAGTTCAGCCAGAGGAGGAGCCAGGCAGACGGTTTCGATGAGGAAGCCATCGCCCAGCTGCTGTGCATACCGGGGCAGGATTTTGCCCGGACCGCTGCAGGGAGGCGGGTGCGGATCATGCGCACCAGCATGACTACTTTGACCCAGATATGGATGACACTGCTACTCAGCAATGTCTTGCCTAGCGACCACAACTCCGACCTCCCTCTGCCTAAGTGCCAGTTGGTGTATGCCATCCTGACACAGATGAGCGTTCACGTGGCCCAGGTGATTGCTGATACCATTTATTTGTTTGCAGGAATGGCGCCTACTGGGCACCCTCTAGACCCATAGAAGTCCAATAGGGCCCTGGGGTTTTCGGCTTTGATCACGGGCCTCTGCCAGTCCTATGGAGTTCCTGTCACCCCCAGCAAGGTAATCCAACCGCCGATCACCCGAGCCTTCATCGAGAAGTACTGCACACCTAGGCAGGCGCACATCAGGCCGCAGGCACACTGCCACCACCTCAGTAAGCCGATCCGATTGGGCCACTAGGCGTGGAGCGTTATCTATAGCATTTGGTTCGCCAGCAGGCGGCCAACCACCATGGACAGGTGCAGATACATGAGTGTCTCTACCGGTTCAGCCTCAGTCAGCAGGGGCAGGATTCTGCCCCTTTTGTATGCCCTACCCCGGAGTAGTTTGGGGCTGAGGTCGCATGACCTAGAGACTGGCCCGATGCCCAAGCAGGGGAGGAGCCTGCAGGATCCCCCGGTGAGGCGGATGAATCTCATATGGATGAAGATATAACTGACCTGCTCGGTTTCTTGGGAGGGAGTGGAGCCACATGACCAAGGTTGTCGCACTTTTTTGTTATTAACATTACTGCTTTCAGTTATTGTTTCTGTTTCCGCTATGATTTGGCATTACGGCTCTCAGTTATTTTGTCACTGTTTTTGTTGCGACTTACCATTGCATTCTTTTCCGTTTGCTTTGTGATTTGACGTAGATAGGCCATGTGTGCCCTCATCCGCATGACCTTTTCAGAAAGAGGAAATAAATAAATAATAATAACTTAATAGATGAAAAATAAATACAAAAAGGAAAAAAAAATAAAACTGGTTAGCTAAAAAGCCAACATGTTGTTGAAAAGAAAATAACTTCCCTCTTTTCTTTGGACAAAAATTCATCGATCAAAACAAAGGGTTTTTGTTGGAAAATGTGTATACACCTGAAGGGTGAATGCTGTGAAAATTTTCCCGGACACCCATAATGGACTCAGATGAATGCATGAATTGATAAAGGAGTGTATTTTGGAAACACTGGGTTGACTTAAATAGGAGAAAATGAATCCTAAACCCTAGTGTCACATGACCATAAGAACTTGATGCTTGAGTGTCCGCATGGGTGCATGCATGACCAGTTTTGCATAAAATTTCCTAATCATCATTGTTGCATGCGTGTCATGGAAATGATATAGGACATCCTCTTTATCCCTGAACCACTGGCCAAACCAACACCTTGACATATATCATGTCCAGCTGTTCTACAAGCCTTGAGCCAAAATCCCAACTCACCATAAAGCTTGCCCTCAGAAGAAAAACAAGAAAAAAGAAAAAAGAAAGTTCCCGATCAAAGATCGGAAGAAAGCAAAAGAAGAAAATTCCCGACCAAAGATTGGAAGAAAGCAAAACGAAAAAGAAAAGAAAATTCCCGATCAAAGATCGGAAGAAAATGAAAGAAATATGCAGAAAGGTCTTTGGACCAGGCAATATCTGAACAATACAGAATTGTCACCCCCAAATAAGGAAATAAAGGAAACCACGACCGGAAGTGGTCCTCTCCCTTTGATCGCCAACCAAAATCCTGTGCGCTAGCGACTTTCTCACCCCGCACTAAACAAAAACAGAAAAAGAAAAGACCCAAACACTCAGAGCCAAATTCCTCACCGAAACACCATTCCCGAAAAAGTCCTATTGATTCATGGTCACGCATGTAATCTTTGATTTGATAGGAAATGATTTGCAAAATCAAGTCATGACATATCTATGGTTCGGAATTAGGATAAAACACTTACCTGTGTGAGATTGATACACTTTGAGTGATTTTCTTCTATTTTGTTGGACCCAGTGTTTCCTCTAAATGGTCGTTTAGAAACGAAACGCTAACATCCAAAATCTCATTTATGGTTATGAGAAAATTTCATCAGCGTACTCTCCTTCCCCAATAGACACATTGTTTTTCATCAAAAAATCATATGTTGCTTTGATCAGTTGGAGGTTTTGTTTCTTTACTAAAGCATGTTCGCATTTTAGTGAAAAAAAACACCGAGACTATTTTAGTCTCACAAAAGCAAGAACTACGTAGGTCTGAGTTCCTCATCACAAATTGAGGATACGTAGGAGCAAAAGCCCTGCTTTTGTCGACCACCCCACCTTTTGCTATCATGACCCAAGAGTCTGGTAGCATGCGGAGACACCTTATGGTTATCCGCACCTCGTCATTCGGAGACCCCAAGTCCGATTGACAAGTAGAGGCCAATGTGGTCATTTGCACCCTTTCCGGAGATATAAGCATCTCCCGATAGAGGCTATTTTAGTCTCGCACATCACAAAAGAAAGAACTACATAGGTCTGAGTTCCTCATCACAAATGGAGGATACGTAGGAACAAGAGCCTCGCTTTTGTCGACCACCCCACCTTTTGTTATCGTGACCCGTGAAGTCAGGTGATGTGTGGAGATACACAAGTGATTATCCGCATAAACGATTTATGTTAATCCTAACCCGTGAAGTTAGGTAGCAGGCGGAGATATCCAAGTGGTTATCTGTATAAACACTCTTTCGCTATCTGTTAGACTCAGAGTCTGGTAGCATGTAGAGACTAACATCATCTTCTTCACCCTTTGTCAATCGAGGCCAACGAACCCATTGACACGCGGAGATTTACGTCGTCTTCCGTGCTTTCTGTCATCCTGACCCATGAAGTCAGGTGACATACGGAGATACCCAAGCGGTTATCCGTACAAACGGTTTCTATCATCCTGACCCGTGAAGTCAGGTGAAGTACGGAGATACCCAAGCAGTTATTCGTACAAACAGTTTATGTCATCCTAACCCATGAAGTCAGGTGACGTGCGGAGATGCCCAAGCGTTTATCCATACAAATGGTTTCTGTCATCCTGACCCATGGAGTCAGGTGACATGCGGGGGTACCGTATGGTTATCCGCACTCTTCGTCAACCAGGGGCAAACGAGCCCGTTGACGTGCAGAGACTAACATCGTCTTTTGCACCTTTTGTCATCCTGACCCATGGAGTCAGGTGACATGCAGGGGTACCGTATGGTCATCCGCACCTTTCATCAACCAGGGGCAAACGAGCCCGTTGACACGCAGAGACTAACATCGTCTTCTACACCTTTTGTCATCCTGACGCATCGAGTCAAGTGACATGCGGGGGTACCTTATAATCATCTGCACCTATTGTCAACCGAGGCGAACGAATTCGACGGTATCAGGATGATGTCAGTCGTCTGATTCTGATTATTTTCAAAATTTTTGCAGGTTTTTACTCTAGTCATTCGGGGACATGCAAGCCCGACGATGCACAAGATTCTTCTCAGTTGCGCGGGGGGTGATCAAGTTCGATGGCGTGGGGAAGTGTAGTGGTTGTCCCACTTTATCGCTTTCAAGACACTGAAGTTTTGTTGACCCTTCTGATGCCTTTTCTTTCTTTCTGAATGACAAGTTCCGCTGGTCGGGATATTAACCGGCCGAATGATGTTCCGCTCGAACGAAATTAGTGTCTTATCTTTACTTCGCTTTTATCTCCAATAAAAGATAAGTAAAGAGGGGCAACTGTCATACCCTAATTTCATCCGGGGACCATTTTTTGGTGGCATGCAACCTTCGCTTGACCGCCTCGAGGTACTTAACACCCATCGTTAGGTAATCCATGAAGTTCCGCAACATTTCAGAAGTTGAAAGGAAGCATTGTTGCGCAATCTGTAAAGTTCCGCAACATTTCGAAAGTCAAAAAGGGCATTGTTGCGTAATCCGTAAAGTTTCGCAATATTCCGGAAAGAAAATGGGTGTCGTTACGTAATCCATAAAGTTCCATAACATTTTGGAAAGGAATCAACAACAAAAAAAAAACACAAAGGGGGTGTATTTAGTAAAAAAAGGGTGCAAATAGCAACTAGGCCCACTTGAGTCTTCTAGGGGGTTCCAACAGAAGGCGGTGCCTTCTGGTGGAAGCAACCCAACTCGCCTGGGCGAGCTGGGCAGCAACCACCTCCCTCTTTTCTCCTATAAATAGGGGAAAGAGGGCAAAGCAAAAATGTTCAGCCCTTCTGGTATTTAGGATTCTCTCAAAATTAGTGAGGAAAATTGTTTTCGTGGAAAAAATCCAAGTCGAGGTGCTTCCGTAACACTTCCGGAATGTTTCTGTGAGCGATTTCGTGAAGATTCTTCACCATTCTTCATCGTTCTTCGTTCGTTCTTCGTCATTGTTCGGTCTTCAACCGGTAAGTTTCTGAAATCAAATCTTTCAATTCATTCTATGCACCCTTAGTGGTCCCCACTTGTTTCGCGTACTTTTATTTTCATTTCGTTTGTTTTCCGTACCCCTTTTTGACGTGCTTTAACCATTTATTTAAGTCGTTTTCTCACCGAATAAATAATAAAATGAATTTCAACCGATCATTTGAGTTGTAATATCGTTTAATCACTGTTAAAATAAAATCCAACCGATCATTCACGCAGTAACCACGTTTAAACCGAAAAAAGACAAAATAATAATAAAATAATCAAAATATCTTCGAATAAAATAATAAAAAAAAATCAATCGGACGTTTTTTCTTTGAAAGTTTCCTTGAATGAATTGACTAATAACCAAAGTGAAACTAAGACTAAAATCAACTCACAAATCAAGCTTTGTCCGCAAAAATCACTGAAAACCGTTTTAAGGTCCAATGCCTTAAACGGTCCTCTTTGCTTTTATTGGTTAACATGGACCTTCGAAAGCATAAAATCAACATGTAACTTTACCGCTACTTTCAAAAACCAAGACATCGTTAATAGTCCAACGCCTTAACGTTTCTCTCCTTTCAAAATCAAAAGATCGTTTAAATGGTCCAATGCCTTAAACGACTTTTGTTCGATTAAAATATATCTTACGAAAAAGATAAACACAACTTAGCCAACGTTTAGTTCTCAAAGAACTACGTAGGTCTGATTTCCTCATCGCAATTGAGGAATACGTAGGAGCAAGGGAAACACCCTTGTCGACCACAAAAAGATAAAAAAATACAAAAGGCATAAAAATACATAAAAACGTAAAAAAGGGAAAATAAAACAAATCGAAGACATGATATTGCACACTTGGTTAAAGGTTGTCATCCCTTGTGATGGACGCGTGGGGTGCTAATACCTTCCCCGTGCATAAAAATAACTCCCAAACCTTTTCACACTTTTCGTAGACCACACCTTTTTTGGTTTTTCTGATGTTTTCCTCGAATAAACGTTGGTGGCGACTCCGCGCATTTTCCTCCCTTGGAAGATGCACCCGTGAGCCCTCGCGTCGCCCTTCCGCCGAAGGGTAGGTTGTGACAACATTGAAGTCTTTGGAAATGTAAAAGACAAAAGACATTGAAGTCTTATAAATGTAAAAGATAGAAGACATTGAAGTCTTGTAAATGTAAAAGACCGAAGACATTGAAGTCTTTGAAAATGTGAAAGACTGAAGACATTGAAGTCTTGTAAAAATGTAAAAGATAGAAGACATTGAAGTCTTTTAAATGTAAAAGATGAAGACATTGAATTCTTGTAAATGTAAAAGACTAGAGACATTGATGTCTTGTAAATGTAAAAGATTGAAGACATTGAAGTCTTGTAAAATGCAAAAGACTGAAGACATTGTAGTCTTTGAAAGCGTAAAAGACTGAAGACATTGTAGTCTTTGAAATCATAAAGCAAAAGACATTGTAGTCTTGGAATCATAAAACAGAAGACATTGTAGTCTTTGAAAGCGTAAAAGGCAAAAGACATTGAAGTCTTTGACAATGTAAAAGACTGAAGACATTGAAGTCTTTGAAAAATGTAAAAGACTGAAGACATTGAAGTCTTTGAAAATGTAAAAGACTGAAGACATTGAAGTCTTTGAAAATGTAAAAGACTAAAGACATTGTAGTCTTTGAAAATGTAAAGCAAAAGACATTGTAGTCTTGAAATCATAAAACAGAAGACATTGTAGTCTTTTCAAACATAAAGCAAAGGATGTTGAGTCCTATGAATTATTGTCAGACCCTAAATTTGTCCGGGAACTATCATCCGCTAACATTTTGATTCTCGCTAGCTGAATTGAGTTGTTTGACACTAGTAGCCGCACAAGACGAAAGATTACTTGATGTTTCGGTAAAGAATGCGGAAAATACCCAAAAGGGAGGGCAAAAGGGTCATTTTAATGCTTTTTCTGACCCCTAGCTCACCCAGGCTAGCCTTTGGCTCGCCTGGGCCCCCAAATTGCTTAGGGGTGAAGTAACCAGCTCACCTGGGCGAGCAAGGTTACTTCAGGTTGAAGCAACAGCTCACTTGGGTGAGCTCCAACTCGCCTGGGCAAGCTGCAGATCCACCCCAACCCCCTTATTTCCTATAAATAGGCATGAGGGGGGGCTAAAGAAAGGGTTCAGCTTTCAAACATTGAAATGATTCAGTGAAATTTGAAGAGAAGAAGAATAAAGAAGAGAAAAACGAGGTAGAGGCGCTACCGAATTGCAACTGTAATTGACTTTTACATCGTTCTTCGTTCGGTGTTCTTCATTCGTCATCCGGTTAGTATTTATTTTAAGTATTTGGATACAATCTATGCACCCTTAGGGGTCCTCTTTGTTTCTTTGCACATCTTCATTTCATTCTTCTACCATCAGTAATCTCTTTTCTTCTTGTAAAGTGAGTTTTGACCGATCACTTACATCACAAGTCGTCTTTTAATGAGATTGAAAGTAAATAAGTGAAACCAAGATGAAATCAACATGTAATCGAGCTTTTTATCCACAAAAGTCACTTGAATCCATTCAAGGTTCAACACCTTAATAGTCTCTTTTACTTTTGTTGGTTAAAATGAACTTTTCAAAATTTTAAAATCAACTCAACACATAACTTTCCTACTTTGAAAGAACTACCTAGGTTTGAGTTCCTTATCGCACTTGAGGATACGTAGGAGCAAGGGCAATGCTCTTGTCGACCCCAAAAAGTAAAAAACATAAAAAAGGGAAAATAAATAAATATGAAAGTCACGATTTTGCACACTCGATTAAAGGTTGTCGTCCCTTGTGACGGACGCGTGGGGTGCTAATACCTTCCTCGCGCGTAAACAACTCCCGAACCCTTATTCTTAAAATTCGTAGACCCCTTTTTTGGTTTTTATCTAACGTTTTCCTCGAATAAATATTGGTGGAAACTCCCGCGTGTTTTCCTTTTGGGAAGACGCATCTTTTGAATGTCGCCTCGCTTTCTCGCTGAAGGGTAGGTTGCGACAGTTGGCGACTCCACTGGGGACTTTTGTTAGAGAGTTAAGCCATGTAATTTGTGTGCAATATTTATCGTGACCTTTTCTTCATTTTTGATCCCTTTCTTTTTTTGTGTTCTTATGTTCATATAACTCTTTTCTGTGCTTTGGTATTTGGTGTGGTTGTTTACCTATCACATGTATATTTAGAAATATTTGTTTATTCTATACACATATGGCACCTACACCTTTTCACACACAATGAGTTATTAGGCCCTATACCCGGGTTCATGGAGACATAAGAATTGGAGGTTGATCTGTGGTCATGCTGGGTCTCTGACTCGCTTGATGACAGTGAAGCCTCATCTAGAGTTTTTCTCTTTGATGATACATTGTCGCTGGTAGTCCCTACCGCCACAATGTTTGATATCAAAGAGGATGATATCTCTAGAAACCTTTGAAAGTTATGTGCGACCACCTTTGGGAGTTGTCACTAAATAACAAATCTTTAGCTCTTTCCATTAGGTTCCTATTTTAGGGATACAAAACAAACACACTGTGGTCCACATCACCTTCTTAATTACATGCATTGGGCACCATGGTAATGTCTGTAAACGAACCATGATAACCAATGCATCATGGGTAAGAAGGGATGGTCTGTCGAACTCTTGTGTCCATAGGTAAACACGTTTTGTCATGCATAGCATAAACATTCCCTGATGCGTTCATCATACCTCCTCTATGATAGAGTGTTGAAGTATTTCTCATCAAAATTTTCATTCTAGAAAACATGGGGTCGAACCAAGCACCTCTTTTAAAAAAAAGGTTCTATCATGTCAAAGTCAAGAGCCTAGAACTAGCCAGCTTGCAAGAGCTAGGGCAACGAATGGATCAAGTTCAACGTCAAGCCTTTCGCAAGGCATATGGGAAAATCTGGGATTTGGCCATGATAGAAGTGTCCGTTGAAGCCATCGCATCCCTCACTCAATATTACAACCAGTCGCTAAGATGCTTTATGTTTGGGGACTTTTAGTTGGTACCAACCATAGAAGAGTTTGAATGGATCTTGGGATTCCCACTAGGAAGAAGGAAGCCGTATCTATTTTTTGGATTCTACCCCTCCATGGCAAGAGTAGCAAGAGTGGTTAAGATCTCAGCACAAGAGTTAGACCGAGTGAAGCAAAACAGGAATGGGGTGGTAGGGATACCAAAGCAGCGCTTGGAGGAAAGGGCTGAAGCTTTGGTAGATCAAGGAGAGTGGACTTCATCCAAATGTAGACGGGCTAGTGGATTTAGCAGCGATCGATGCTTTTCTTGCTTATCACCACAGCAAGGAAAGCCCGGTCATTGCTTTTTAGGTCGATGCATATGACACATTCGACCTGAGATGCGAGAAGAGTGGTGCAAGAATTGTCTGTTATACACCCACTCTTTATGTATGGTTGGTCTCCCACGTTTTTCGTCATGAAGGTAAACATGTTTTTCCCCTACAAGGTCATCACATGTGTGCCAAAAAGGGAAAAACAAATTGGGAGGAACTCTTGGCAGGTATGGTAGGAGCGCTTGTTAGTTGGTTCCCCCGATGGAAGGAAGGAGGGGCCGGAGTTTTGTGCTCGTGTGAAGGACTCTCAAACGTCCCCTCGATGGAAACAAGGGGTTGTATTAATTATAATCCCATATTGGCCATAAGACAACTAGGCTACCCTATGAGAGAGGCACCATCAGAAGAGATCATCACGCCTTTCGTCGCACGAGGTTTTAGTGAAGGCAATGCAAAAATGCTTTAGAGAATCCGAAAAGCGTGGAATACAATGGAAAGAAAAGATAAGGAGCTTAGGGGAAGCAGTAATGGTGTCATCAGCGGCTAGCATAAGTGGTTGAAGGCTCGAATGCAAGGGATAACTTGGCTCCCAAAGAAAAAAAGTCCAAGTGGGGAAGAAGCTGAAGTCCCCGAGGAAAGCGAAAAAGTGCAAGCCTTGAAAGCAGAGCTTGAAAGAATGAGAGTGGTCAAGGAAAAGCTAAAGACATCAGTCACCACGATTAGGAAAGAGTGTGACAAGCTAGGGGATGTCAACATGACTACGGCCGAAGCGTTAAAGAAGGAAACAAAGAGGGCCCGAAAAGAAGAATGGGGCAAAAACAAGTTCTGAGGGGCTCTATGGGGCAGCAACAACGAGCTCAAGCTTCAAAGGGCTGAAAGGGACAAGTCAAGGGTGGAAAGTATGATATTAAAGGATAAATTGAAGGCTTGTCAAAGGTCGAAGAGAAGTTTGACCGAACAGCTAAGTAGAATAGAAGAAAATATGTTGACAGTCATTGGCCAGTATAAAGAGAAGCTAGACCTAGCTGCTAGCCATGGATAGAGATTGGAGGATGAGCATGCGAAGGTATCAACTCTGCAAGTGGAAAAGGAAGCAAGAGAAAGGGTGATAGAATCATTGCATGAGGAAGCTACGAAATGGATGGATAGATTCGCTTTCACTCTAAATGGGAGTCAAGAGCTTCCAAGGCTGTTAGCCAGAGCCAAGGCAATGGCAGACGTATACTCAGCTCCCGAGGAAGTTCATGGGCTTTTCGATTATTGCCAACACATGGTCGAGTTGATGTCCCACATAATTAGGAATCACTGAGGCGTTTGTATTTATGTTTTGGTTTTGGCAAGATAAACAATGTTGTTTCTTAATGAAAATGAGTTCTGATTCAACCCTATGTCTTTGTCGAAGTTTATGTGTGGGTTCAATACTTCGACAACTTATCATTATCATGCATTCATGTTTATTTCGTTGTCATGTTACTCATTGAATTTTTTCTTTTTAGTAGTCATAGTCAAAAAGTAAACACAATAACCAAAAAGAATGAACACGCTTTATGACACCCCTACCTAACACATGCCAAAACCAAAATCATAAGTGAAATAGAGGAAGTGCAAGAGCAGATGAAGGCTGACATGGAGGCCATGAAGGACCAAGTAACCTCCAAGATGGAGGCCATGTTGAGTATGAGAAGGATGATGGAGGACAACACAGCCGCAATCGCCACCACCAGTGCCGCCGCTGAGGCAGATCCAACTCACCCATCCGGCATAAACCAAACAAGTCGTCCAGCCCCAGACGTGGTAGGTCAGGGAGGAGAAGTGTTGGGCAGTACGAGCGGTCCTCATATTGTGCAAAGTAAGAATTCTTTCCCACTGTATGGCTTGCCACCTAACTATACACCTCCCAATGCGGTACATATGCCCAACAAGAACGCCAACCACTCCATTCCCGTTCTCCTTGAAAGCCAGCAACCCCAGTTGGGGCATGCACCCTTTGCTTAACCTATGGGAGAAGCCCGTGAAGAGCCCCGAGATCATGCTCTGGGCGAGTTCAAACCTTACCTACATATGCCACTGTGGGACCATCATCGGTGGCATGTCTCAGCCTAATGCCGCGAGGGCCCCTCAACACCACCTGCTGCAACCCTTGCATTTCTCGATGGGGAGACTACCTCCGACCATGGATGAAAGAGAGAAAATTGATCTCATAGAGAGGCTGAGGGCCATTGAGGGGATCAGTGATTATCCATTTGCCGACATGGCAGAGCTATGCTTAGTACTCGACATCATCATCCCTCCCAAATTCAAGGTGTCGGACTTCGACAAGTACAAAGGGACCACTTGCCCCAAGAACCCCTTAAAGATGTATTATCAGAAGATGGGGGCATACTCAAGAGATGAGAAACTCTTGATGCACTTCTTTCAAGAGAGTTTGGTCGGGGAGGCAATCACTTGGTATACTAACTTAGAAGCTTCCTGAATCCATTCTTGGAAGGACTTGATGGTTGCTTTCATCAGGCAATATCAATACAACACTAACATGGCTCTCGATAGAACGTAATTGCAAAACATGTGCAAGAAGGAGCATGAGTCTTTCAAGGAGTATGCCTAGAGGTTGAGGGATTTGGCAGCCCAAGTAGCACCTCCTATGATGGAGAGGGAGATGATAACCATGATAGTAGACACATTGCCAGTGTTCTACTACAAGAAAATGGTAGGTTATATGCCCCCTAGCTTTGCAAATTTGGTGTTTAAGGGCAAGAGAATTGAAGTGGGCTTAAGATGGGGGAAGTTTGATTACACTGCTTCAGCAAGTACAAGCAATAGGAGATCCGGAATAAGTGGAGCCAAGAAGAAGGAGGGAGACACCTATGTCGTAACTTCAGCTCCCACATGGCCAAAATCCCAACAAACCCCTCACAACCCCACCTACCAATATTCCTCGCGTCAACCAAGTTATTCAGCCGACATCGGAACCCCTCCCAATCCGACGCCCGAACAACAAAGATTGCCCACTCAACCACAAAGGCCTCCCCCATAAAATTCATTTCTCGCATAGTCTTGACCCACTGGAAACACAAATCCCAACACAAACATAAACCCGAGGAGGAATTTCTTGAAAAGAAAGCCCTCGAAGTTCACCCCGATACCAATGCCTTATGCTGACCTACTACCATCTTTGATCAGCAACCAGATGGTTGTGGTGAACCTCGAGAAGGTCTATCAATCTCTCTTCCCCAGATGGTACAATCCCAATGCAACCCGTGCCTATCACGGTGGTGTTTTGGGGCATTCTATATAGCAGTGCGTGGCCTTCAAGCATAAGGTACAAAGCTTCATTGACGCGGGATGGCTGACATTTCAAGAGGACAGTCTGAATGTAAGGACTAATCCACTCACCAGTCATGGAGGCTCGGCGGTTAATGAAGTGGAAGAGTAGGAGCCTCGCGGGCTAAAGCAGATGGGGGACGTGTCAACCTCTAGAAGATTCATTTTGGAAGCACTGCACGAAGCTGGTATGATTTTCCTTGATGGTGGCAAGGGAGATTCCCATTTAATGCATCCAGGGGCATCGCACGATGTGGAGACGTGCTCAATGGTGGAAAAGTTGCTACAAGGGATGATGGATAAGGGCCAATTTGAAGTTTGTAGTGCGAAGAAAGAGGGGGGCATGTGTGCATGCAGTCAGATGATAAAAACCCAAGTAAGCCCAAGCCTTTAATGATCCACTTCACTAGGGATGTCGCCATTCAGAAGCCCCGATTTTTCCATCTTGTTACAGTTAAGAAGCCTACGCCCTTCCCTTACAAAAGTGATAAGGCGGTGCCATGGAAGTACGCCGCACAAGGACCCGATGGAAGGAAAGATGCATCCATTGTACATGTTAAGGATGATCTGTCCTCCTCTAAAGTCACAAACATATCCGGTACGAGTGGCATGACTCATAATGGATGGATCTTTGAAGTTCTCGAACTACCGGTGCAGTCCAAAGACCCAAAAGGGAAAGAAAAGGTGGATGTGGGCGAGAGCGATAAGGCGGACCTGACCCTGAATGACGAGGTCCTGGTTAGAAAGATTGCTGAGGAAGGGAACGACTTCAGCATGAAGGGAATATCCATTGAGGAGGCAACTGAGTTCTTGGGGATCATCCAACATAGTGAGTTTAAGGTGATTGAACAATTAAACAAAACCTCAGCTAGGATTTCTCTATTAGGGTTGCTTATGAACTCTGAGCCTCATCGGGCGTTGTTGGTCAAGATTTTGAATGAGGCCCACGTAGCACAAGACATATCCGTGGAGGGTTTGGGGGGTATAGTCAATAACATCACGGCCAACAACTACCTCACTTTCACCGACGAAGAAATACTTGTCGAGGGCAGAGGACACAATAGAGCCTTGCATGTATCTGTCAAATGTTTGGACCACATAGTGGCCAAAGTGCTTATCAACAATGGTTTTTCCCTCAACGTCATGCCCAAGGCTACTTTGGACAAGCTTCCTTTTAACGCATTGCACCTGAGACTAAGCTCCATGGTAGTGCGGGCTTTCGATGGCAGTCGCCGGGATGTAAGGGGAGAGATCGATCTCCCGATTCAAATCGGGCCCCACGTGTACCAAATTACCTTCCAAGTAATGGACATAAATCCTACCTACAACTACTTATTAGGCTGGCCTTGGATTCATTCGGTTAGGTTGGTCGCGTTGACACTGCACCAGAAGTTAAAATTTGTGATGGAGGGACAACTGATTATAGTTTCGGGAGAAGAAGACATACTTGTAAGTTATCCATCTTCTACGCCTTATGTTGAGGCTGAAGAGGAGTCATTGGAAACATCCTTCCAGGCATTGGAAGTTATGAGCAATGCTTACGTGGAGTCTCCCTCGGTGCAGCTGCACTCATCTGGAGCCGCTTTGATGATGGCTCGGGTTATGTTGGGGCACAAATATGAGCCCGGAATGGGTTTAGGCCGAAACAAGAATGGCATAGCAAGTTTGGTAAAGTTCACAAAGAATCACAGAAGGTTTGGGTTGGGTTATAAGCCTACGCACGCCTACAAAAGGAGAATCTCCTTAGAAAAGAGGGAGAGAAGCTCAGCTCAACCGCAAGGGCTACAAGTGGAAAGAGTCCCCTTTTGTCACATCGATGAAAGCTTCGTCAATGCAGGGTGGATGTGCGAGGGATGGGTTGCCGTGACAAATGAAGAAACCCCTAAAGACCAACCAATTTGGGTGCGGTCGTGTCCTCCAGAGTTTGAATTAGGGAATTGGCAAGTCGTCAAACAACCCGAGATTTCCATGGCAAATTCAATGTAATTCGTTAGTTCCAACCCTATTACTGGGCCTAGGCTTTAGTGTTTGCTTCCTATTTGGGCATATCTTTTTGTTCCCACAAATATAAATACACAACCCTTTTTCATTTGATGAGTTCCACCTTGCACTTTAGTCTATTTTCATTCTTCTGCATATTTATTTTTGGTGCGGTTAAATGATTTGACGCAGATCCAACAATGAGTCCTGTGAAAGTAGTGATACTGAGGACCTGCATGTCGATTTTGAGCAACTAATAAATCAAGCTGAGAAAGGAGAAGATGATGATTAAGGGCTTCCTCCAGAGTTGAAAAGAATGGTCGAGCAAGAAGAAAGGGAAGTGAAGCCACACCAAGAGGAAATAGAAGTTGTAAACTTAGGTGTTGGCGAAGAAAGAAAGGAAGTCAAGGTCGGCACTGGCATGTCCACAAATGTTCGAGATGAATTGGTAGTTCTGTTGTGAGACTACCAAGACATCTTTTCTTGGTCCTACCAAGATATGCCTGGTTTGAGTTCCGACATCGTACAACACAGACTACCTCTAAATCCCGAGTCTTCCCCGATAAAGCAAAAGCTGAGGAGGATGAAGCCCGAGATGTCCCTGAAAACAAAAGAAGAAGTGAAGAAGCAATTTGACGCTGGTTTCTTGGCCGTTTCTCAGTACCCGGAATGGGTTGCCAACATTGTGCTAGTCCCTAAAAAGGATGGAAAGGTGTGAATATGCGTGGACTATTGGGATCTAAACCAAGCCAGTCCAAAGGATAACTTTCCCTTGCCGCACATCAATATCCTTGTAGATAACACGACCAATTTTACCCTGTTTTCTTTCATGGATGGGTTCTCGGGCTATAATCAAATAAAGATGGCACTAGAGGATATGGAAAAGACAACTTTTGTCACCTTATGGGGAACTTTCTGCTACAAGGTGATGTCCTTTGGGCTCAAGAACGCTAGGGCAACTTACCAGCGGGCTATGGTGGCGTTATTCCATGACATGATGCATAAAGAGATCAAAGTCTACGTGGATGACATGACCGCTAAATCAAAGACCGAGGATGAACACCATGTCAACTTGCGAAAATTGTTCAAGCAGCTACGTAAATATCGATTAAGGCTGAATCCCGCAAAGTGTACTTTTGGGGTCAAATCCAGAAAGTTGCTCGGTTTTATTGTGAGTCAGAAAGGAATAGAGGTAGACCCAGACAAGGTAAAGGCCATCCTCGAAATGCCCGAGCCACGCACCGAGAAGCAGGTCCGAGGTTTCCTGGGACGATTGAACTACATAGCAAGGTTCATATCATAGTTGACCGCCACTTATGAGCCTTTCTTCAAGTTATTGCGTAAAAATCAGTCTGTCCAATGGGACAATGATTGTCAAGTGGCGTTCAAAAGGATTAAATAGTGTCTCATGAATCCTTTTGTGCTCGTTCCACTGGTGCCTGGAAGACCCCTTATCTTGTATATGACTGTGTTAGATGAGTCAATGGGGTGTGTGTTGGGACAACATGACGAGTTTGGAAAAAGGGGAACCGGTTGTCTATTACTTGAGCAAGAAGTTCACAGCATGCGAGATGAACTACTCTTTGCTAGAAAGGACATGCTATGCCTTGGGGTGGGCGGCTCATTGTCTGAGGCAGTTCATGCTGAATTACACCATTTGGTTGGTATCCAAAATAGATATAGTCAAGTATATCTTTGAAAAGCCCGCTCTCACTGGACGAATCACTCGGTGGCAGGTTCTGTTATTGGAGTTTGATATTGTTTATGTCACTTAGAAGGCGATAAAGGGGAGTGCCTTGGCTGATTACCTAGCTCAACAGCCCATCAATGACTATCAACCTATGCATCCAAAATTCCCTGATGAGGACATCATGACCTTGTTTGAGGAGGAAGTGGATGATAAGGATAGGGACAAATCGATCGTGTGGTTTGACGGTGCGTCTAATGCACTAGGCCATGGAGTTGGGGCAGTATTGGTTTCCCCAAGCAAACATTATATACCTTTCACAGCTAGGTTGGGTTTCGACTGCACAAACAACATAGCTGAGTATGAGGCGTGTGCCCTCGGGATCCAAGCGACAGTTGACTTCAAGGTCAAGTTGCTCAAGGTATATGGGGACTCGGCCTTGGTAATTCACCAGCTGAAGGGTGAATGGGAGACCAGAGACCACAAATTGGTGCCTTACCAGGCTTACATCAGGAAGTTGATAGAATTCTTTGATGACATATCTTTTCATCACATTCCTAGAGAAGAAAATTAGATGGTCGATGCCCTTGCCACACTAGCAACCATGTTCCAGCTAAGCCCGCATGGAGATTTGTCGTACATCAAATTCAGATGTCGTGGCAAGCCTGCAAATTGCTACTTAATAGAAGAAGAGAAGGAATGTAAGCTTTGGTACTTCGATATCAAACGATACATCGAAGACAAGGAATACCCGCATGAGGCCTCTGACAATGACAAGAGGACGTTGCGAAGGTTAGCGGTCGACTTCTTCTTGAGTGGGAATATCTTATACAAGAGGAACCATGACATGGTACTACTTCGATGTATGGATGCCAGGGAGGCTGAGCAAATGTTGGTAGAGGTACATGAAGGATCCTTTGGAACACATGCCATGGCCTGAAAAATTCTGAGAGTGGGGTATTACTGGCTCACTATGGAGAGCGATTGTTGCATCAATGTGAGGAAATGCCATAAGTGCCAGGCCTTTGCTGATAATGTTAATGCCCCACCCATGACATTAAACTTCTTGGCAGCACCTTGGCCATTCTCTATGTGGGGCATAGACGTGATCAAAGCCATTGAGCCTACAGCTTCAAACGGACATCGCTTCATCTTAGTCGCCATTGACTACTTCACCAAATGGGTCGAAGCAGCTTTATACGCTAGTGTGACTAGGAGCATGGTGATTAGATTCATAAAAAAGGATATAATTTGCCAATATGGGTTGCCCAGGAAAATTATCACCGATAATGCCACAAATCTAAACAACAAGATGATCAAGGAGATGTGTGAGGATTTCAAAATCCAACACCATAATTCTACGCCTTACATGCCTATGATGAATGGGGCAGTTAAGGCTACTAAAAAAAATATCAAGAAGATAGTTCAGAAGATGACCGTGTCATACAAGGATTGACACGAGATGCTCCCCTTTGCATTGCATGGTTATCAAACTTTGATGTGCACGTCTACTTGGGAAACCCCTTTCTCTTTGGTGTACGGGATAGAGGTTATGCTCTTGTTTAAGGTGGAGGTTCCTTCTTTGAGAATCCTAGCCGAGTCAGGGTTGGAAGAATCAGAATGGGCCCAAGCTCGCTTTGATCAGTTGAATCTTATCGAGGGTAAGAGGTTGGCCGTCATGAGTCATGGGTGACTGTATCAAAGCAGAGTGAAGAATACTTTTGACAAGAGATGCGCCCGCGCAAGTTCAACAAGGGAGATCTTGTCCTAAAGAAAGTATCGCAGGCTCAAAAGGACCACATAGGGAAATGGGCCCCGAATTATGAAAAACCATTTGTTGTGAAGAAGGCTTTTTCGGGAGGAGCATTGTTGCTTGGAAACATGGATGACAAAGAGTTGCCTTCACCTATGAACTCCGATATCGTGAAGCAGTATTACATATAATGCCTGGGGCAATTAGAAGGCTCAACATCTGACCGTCCTTAAGGACTCATTGGAATCTCCAAGTCTTGAAATCTTTTGTAAACCATAATCGCAACATTAATAAATATTTGTTAATGATTTGCATCTCTACTTCCAGTGTTGTGTCCTTTACTTTTTATTGTCTTTAAGAACATACACTCTCGATCTTGCTCACTAAATACAAAGCCATTCGGCTCGATAAACGGGGTGCCATAAGCGGTTAAGTAAAATTGAACACGATAACACCTGTTAATTATTACATTTAATGTTCGATCATAAACATGCATGCATTTGCATCTTGTCATCTGGGATCCTACAAATCGGAAGATGAATAAAGAGTCATTTTGAGTGATGGTCAACACCACACCAATTTGGGTAAGCACTAGGGGCAGGTGAAAGGTAATGCAAGCATCTTGTAGTATTGTTTCACATCTTTGCATGATGTCACTTTCTTTGTCCAAGCTTAGGGGCAAATACGAGCAGGTGCCAGACCCATGATTGATCGATCATCACCCCACATCCAGCTAAAGACGTTAAAGAAGCGCTCCTAGGAGGCAGCCTAGTATCTCTAACTTTGCTCTTTAATTTCCCGTTTCATACTTGTTCTCTTTCTTGAACTATATCCTAAATTTGCCTAAGTTTATATGCAATTATAGGATTTTTAGAGAGAAAATATAACAATGAATAACACAAACTTGCAAGGGATTTTTTGCAAAAAAAACAATTTAGCTCGCCTGGGCAAGCATGGTCTGACGAGAAAAACATAAAAGGGGAGGGGTGAAGCCATTTTCACCCCCATTCTTACCCAAAACCAAAACCTCTACCAAGAGCTTACGGGAGCCACCATTGGCAGCAGCCCCCAAGCTTCCTTTGTGCACTTTTGGTTTCATTTTTCGCATTTTCTTTCATCTCACACAAGTAAGTACCATCTCCATTCAATTTTACCTTTTCCTCGTGGTATCTTGGTGCTTTATTTGTTATGTTCTTTGCAATGTTTGTGTGATAAATTGTTTATGAATACATGACTTGAATGCTTGATTAGGGGCTGCAATGGATGGCCCTAGGCCTATCCTTGATCCTATTGTAGATTGGTATGTCATATTGTTCTTTATTCCTCATTTTTACATGCTTAAACATGTGCTCACCAACGGTTCGATAAAATGCCTCAATGACCATTTCATGTATTGTTGTGGAATTTAAGTGTGGAATGGGTTTATGCAGGTACAACCCTCATTCAGAATGTGCGAGCAACTTAGGTTGTTAGATTAAAATGCCAAGAGCATGAGCTAAGCTTAGAAATCTAGACTTTGTTTTGAATGCAAAATACATGAATTACATGAATATGTAAAAGTGATTGGTTGGAATTAGCTTAATTATTGGTTGAGCTTGCCACACTATGATAGGCACTTTGCATCTAAGAAGCTGTAGAATGTTTTTCAAGAAATTAATATATGCACCGGTGTGTGATTTGTTTTAATTAGTTGCACAATAACACTTGAAATTTGCAAAAAAAAAAAAAAAAAAAAAACATACACCGCCCAAAATTGGTTGGCTTTTGCTTGCGTAAGATAAATGAAATAATGGTTGTGCATTTCGTGTAAACTAACTTTTTATGGATGTGTCTTTGCAGGCAATGGCTCCAAAGAAGCTTCTCTCTAAGAGGTCAAGGAAGGACATCGCGAGAGAAGGATCCAGTGCAGCTCCACAAGCGGACATAGAATTTGACGAACACCGGTTTCGAAGTGAGGAACACCAACACCGCTTTGAAGCGATCAAGAGTTGGTCTTTCCTCAAGGAGAGACGGGTCCAACTGAGAGAGGAAGAATACACTGAGTTCCAGAGGAAGTTTCCAGGAGGCAATGAACTCAACTCACAGGGCCCATGGCTAAATATGACCCGAAAATAGTCATGGAATTCTACGCTAATGCATGGCCCACAGAGGAAGGAGTTAGGGATAAGCACTCCTAGGTGCGGGGCCAATGGGTTCCCTTTGATGAAGATGCCATTAATCAATTCTTGGGGCATCCGCTGGTCCTGGAAGAGGGGCAACATTGTGAGTTCAGTGAGAGGAAGATCCAGGCTTCGGGGTCTAATGAGGAGGCCATCGGCTAGTTGCTATGCATTCCGGGACAGGACTTTGCGTGCAGCATCGGAAAGGCAGGTGCAGATCATGCACACTAGCATGACCACCCTGACATAGATTTGGATGATGCTGCTCCTTAGCAACATCCTCCTCAGCGATCATAATTCTAATCTTCCCTTGCCGAAATGCCAACTGGTCTACACCATCTTGACCTAGGTTAGTATTCATCTGGCCCAGCTAATCTCGGACTCCATTTTACCAATTTGCAGGGATCACGCCTCCAAGACACCCAATGGACCCAGAAAAGTCCAACAGAGCACTGGGGTTTTGGCCTTGATCACGGGTCTCTGCCAGTTCTATGGGCTATCGGTTATGCCCACAAAGCTCATCCAGCCTCCCATTAACAAATCATTCATAGAAAAGTATTGCATGCCAAGGCAAGCACAGCAGTAGGGGCAGGACCATCAGCAACGGCCAGCCGCAGATGCACCACCACCCCCTCTACAACAACCACCATCCCTAGAGTCCATCTCTGCTCACATGCAGAGGATGGAACTCTATATGCAGCATGTGGCTGACCAGCAAGTGGCCAATCATAAGGGTCAGGTGCATTTGAATGAGAGCTTTTACCAATATACCCTGGATCAAAAGAGCCAGGATCCCAGTCCTTACTCATGGCCTACTCTCGAGCAGTTCGGAGCAACAGTTGCATGGCCTGGAGATAGGCCCAGTTTTCAGGTAGAGGCAGGACCCGCAGGGGCCCCAGGAGATGAAGATGGAGCTCAGGAAGACTATGACATGGCCGATGTGATGGACTTCTTCCTTTGAAGAGGCTGAGCCGCTTGACAAGGATCACTTAAAATTGTGAACTCGTCTTTATTTTTTTTATTGCTTTCAGTATTTGTTTGTTATCTCATTGTGATGGGACTAGACTTTATTTTTCATTTTTAGTAGTTTGTTTGTTATTTCATTGTTATGGAACTTGTCTTTATTTTTAACGCTTCCAGTATGTTGACATGTTATTTCATTGTGATGGGACTCGTCTCTAGTTTATCACTTCCAGTATGTTGTCGTGTTATTTCATTATGATGGTTTGTTTGAAACAAGAAAAAACTAAACAAAAAAGAGGATTTGTGTATGGTTTCTATTCTTTCACGCGCCCTTTGTTCCTTTGATAAGTGTAATCTTGGGTGATAACTTTGCCTAGGTTATAAACTTTTTCTTTAAAAAAAATAAAACAACAAACTAAAACTAATATGCTTTTGAAAAAAGAAATGATCGCTAGTTTTCTTTGGAAAATTCACGAATCAAAACACAAAAGGATTTTTTCGGAAAAAAAGAAATGTGCACCTAAAGAGTGAAAACAATGAAAGATTTTCCCGAATGCCAAAATGGACTCAGATGTTTGTATGACTTGATAAAAAGAGCAATCGTTGAAACACTGGTTTGGCCTGAATATGGAAACAAACCCTAAGCCTTAGTGTTTGTGTGGCCACAAAGCCTTATATTTGAGTGTCCGCATGGATATGTGCTATGGCTAATTTTGGATGAATTTCTAATTATCATAATATGCATTTCGTGGAAATGATTTGGGCATTCCCTTCTTTCTGAGCCATTGGCCAAACAAATATCAGCAAATACATTATGTCCCGTCATTTGCAAGCCTTTTGAGCCAAACATCAACTTTTTGCCATAACCTTGACCTAGGATGGAAATTTCCAACCTTACCCTAGGATGAGAGAGCAGGAGGGTCTTCCAAACGAAGCTTCTATTATCTTGGGTTAGAGGTGTTCGTCAAGACAAAACGGAAAAAAAAGAAAAGCAAAAGAAAAACACAAAGAGCAAAAAAACCAAAGAAAGAAAGCAAAAGAAAAGAAAGGAAAAAAGAGAAAGAGAGAATCGATCAATCAAAGATAGAAGAAGAGCAAAGGAAAATAGAAAAGAAAAACAAGTTCTTTGGACCAGATAATGTCTAAACATTGTGCAGAATTGTCGGAAAAAAATAAAAGAGAAGAGCAATAGTAACTTGGTTAAGACACATGGAATGTGTAAAGTGATTGCCTGCTTTAGTTACAAACCAAATCTTTGTGTTTGCCCTCCTATTCCACACCAAACAAAAGAGAAAGGGAAACAGAAAGGGGAAAGGCCAGAACAACCAAAGCCAAATTTCCTACCAAAATTTGACCTTATAAAGTCCTATTGGTCCATGATGATTATGCATATTATCTTTGAATTTGATGGGAAATGACTTGAAAAGTCATTTTATGACATATCTATGGTTTGGAATTAAGATGAAATTCTTGCCTGTGTGAGACTTTATACACCTTGAGCGATTTTCCTCTATTCGGTTGGACCCAGTGTTTCTTCTAATGTTCTTTTAGAAACGAAATGCTAATGTCTTAAATCTCATTTTTGGTTATGTGAAATTCTATCTACATGCTTTCATTTCCCATTAGTCACATTGTTTTTCTTCAAACAAAATGTATGTCTTTCCGATCGGTTTGGGGGTTTGTTTCTTTACTAAGCGTGTTCACGTTTTAGTGAAAGATTTCAAAGACTATCAAAGTCTTTTGTCTTGCAGAGACTTCAATGTATTCTACCTTTTTATTTCAAAGACTATCAAAGTCTTTTGTCTTGCAGAGACTTCAATGTCTTTTGCCTTTACTTTTCAAAGACTATCAAAGTCTTTTGTCTTGCAGAGACTTCAATGTCTTCTGCCTTTACTTTTCAAAGACTATCAAAGTCTTTTGTCTTGTAGAGACTTCAATGTCTTCTACCTTTATATTTCAAAGACTATCAAAGTCTTTTGTCTTGTAGAGACTTCAATGTCTTCTGCCTTTACATTTCAAAGACTATCAAAGTCTTTTGTCTTGCAGAGACTTCAATGTCTTATGCCTTTACAATTCAAAGATTATCAAAGTATTTTGTCTTGCAAAGACTTCAATATCATTTGCCTTTACATTTCAAAGACTATCAATGTCTTTTTCCTTGTAGAGACTTCAATGTCTTCTGCCTTTACATTTCAAAGACTATTAAAGTCCAAAGACTTCAACGTCTTCTTTACATTTCAAAGACTACTAATGTCTTTTGTCAAAACTTCAATGTCTTCTGCCTTTACATTTCAAAAACTATCAATGTCTTTTGTCAAGACTTCAATGTCTTCTTTATATTTCAAGACTTCAATGTCTTTTGTTAAGACTTCAACATCTTCTTTACATTTCAAAGACTATCAATGTCTTTTGTCAAGACTTCAATGCCTTCTGACTTTACATTTCAAAGAGTATCAATGTCCTTTGTCAAGACTTCAACGTCTCCTTTACGTTTCAAAGACTATCAGAGTCTTTTGTCAAGGCTTCAATGTCTTCTTTACATTTCAAAGACTTCAATATCTTTTCTTAAGACTTCAACGTCTTCTAAACATTTTAAGACTTCAAAGTCTTTTGTTTGGTGCACTTGATACTTTATACATTTATTCTTTTGATAGGTTTCACTGCTTTGGTTTTCGCTAGTTGTCAGTCAGATAGCAAGATCGCTGGGATGAAATTAGTGTCCTTATCTTTACTTACCTTTTCATTTTCAATAAACGATAAGTAAAGAGGGGTAACTGTCAGACCCTAATTTCATCTGGGGACTATCATTCGCTAACGTTTCAATTCTCGCTAGCCGATTTGAGTTGTTTGACACTAGTAGCCATGCAAGATGAAAGATTATTCGATGTTTCGGTAAAGAATACGGAAAATACCCAAAAGAGAGGGCAAAGGGGTCATTTTAATGCTTTTTCTGACCCCTGGCTCACCCAGGCTAGCCTCTGGCTCGCTTGGGCCCCCAAATAGCTTAGGGGTGAAGTAACCAGCTTTCTTGGGTGAGCAAGGTTACTTAGGTTGAAGCAACTACTCACCTGGGCGAGCTCCAGCTCGCTTGGGTGAGCTGCAGATCCACCACAACCCCCTTATTTCCTATAAATAGGCATGAGGGGAGCTGAAGAAAGGGTTTAGCTTTCAAACATTGAAAGGATTCAATGAAATTTGAAGAGAAGAAGAAGAAAAAAGATAAAAACGAGGCCGAGGCACTACTGAATTGCGACTGTAATCGACTTCTACATCGTTCTTTGTTTGGTGTTCTTCATTCGTCACCCGGTTAGTATTTATTTTAAGTATTTGGATACAATCTATGCACCCTTAGGGGTCCTCTTTGCTGCTTTGCACATCTTCATCTCATTCTTCTACCATCAGTAATCTCTTTTCTTCTTGTAAAGTGAATTTTGACTGATCATTTACATCACAAGTCGTCTTTTAATGAGATTGAAAGTAAATAAGTGAAACCAAGATGAAATCAACATGTAATCGAGCTTTTTATCCACAAAAGTCGCTTGAATCCATTCATGGTCCAACGCCTTAATGGTATCTTTTATTTTTGTTGGTTAAAATAAACCTTTCAAAAGTTTAAAATCAATTCAATGAATAACTTTCTTGCTTTGAAAGAACTATGTAGGTTTGAGTTCCTCATTACACTTGAGGATATGTAGGAGCAAGGGCAATGCTCTTGTCGACCCCAAAAAGTAAAAAAACATAAAAAAGGGAAAATAAATAAATATTGAAGTCACGATTTTGCACACTCGATTAAAGGTTGTCGTCCCTTGTGAAGGACGCGTGGGGTTCTAATACCTTTCCCGCGCGTAAACAACTCCTGAACCCTTATTCTTAAAATTCGCAGACCCCTTTTTGGTTTTTTCTAATGTTTTCCTCAAATAAATGTTGGTGGCGACTCCCGCGTGTATTCTTTTTTGGAAGACGCAGCTTTTGAATCTCACCTCGCCCTCCCACCAAATGGTAGGTTGCGACAATTATGCAATTGGATTTTGGAAATTGGTATATAATGAGAAATCTATGGGCTCATAGCCTGATGTGAAACATGAGTTTTGGAATGCATGGACATGCAAACTTTGCCCTAAAATAAAGTAAATGCAGGTTTTGTACGCAACAATGCAAAGCAATGAAAAATTGTGCAATGTTCATGACATTCTTTCCTCTTTTGGTGATCTTAATTTTGTTTTCTTTTTTCTTTTTTTTGTGTGTGAAAAAACACAGATTGACTGTCTCTTTCTAAAAGTCGGATAACTCATGCAACCTCATCCTATCTTTTGCAAATCACCTCGGGGACTCCCTTAGAGTGTATGTTTTGATTTAATCACTTGACAGTTTTGGGTGCCAGCAGTGGAGCCGTTAGACATTTAATCAATCAAATGAAATATTGATCCTAGGGTTTGTCCCTTTCTTTTTGTTTAAAAACTTTGACTATTCTGCACAACAAGAAAATATATGGCTTTAGGATTGATCACATGCACCATTGAAGGATGGCAATGGATTGTTACACTTTGGTATATGACCAAGTGAAACTTTCCCGATTTAAGGTCATAGAGTGATGCCAAGGGTCTGTCGATCCCGCTGAAACTTGATGATATGGGCTGATCCTGAAAGAATTTATGCAACAAAGGCCACCCTTGAATTCAAAAGGAATCCTAAGGAGTCTGCATGAGCAACCAACATCAGATGTACCTTACTATCACAATTGTCTTTGGGCATTTTCCACACGAGCTCCTGGTCGAATGAGTTTTCTTCTCAAATGTGCAAGTGTGAAACCTCAAGGATTCTTTATATATATATATATATATATATATATATATATATATATATATATATATATATATATATATATATATATATATTCAATAATATCAAGTGTGTGTGAGTTCCATTCCAGAGTCCAAACTTAAAAGCAAAATTAGTCATTCCTTGATCCACATGGGCTTTATTGGGCTTGTAACATGGTCAAGGGTAAGAGGGCTATGAAAGAAAGGATCAGAGAGGCTCAAAGAGTGTTTAAAGGTTATATTGAATAAGAACCTCGAGAACGTTGCTTGTACTTTTATTCATTTCAACTTTTGGGTTGGGCTCTACTCCTTTTGTCTTATACATTAATCCTTATTGCACTTTTGTGCCTTCCTTGTAAAATCTAGAGATCTTTTGTCTCTTTTTTTTGCTTCACTCACCTTTAGCAGATTTGCTTTCTGCTCTTTTTTCTTAAACATCATTGCTGCCCACCCTAGAGCTTAGTAAACCTCATGCACGTGTTGCTTGCATTGCTCTTCCTGCCGGTTTAGTGATGGTTCCTACTCAGGGTTTTGTTTTTGTTGTTTTTTTTTTTTTAAGAAAACAAATATGCTTTGGCTCAGAAGGGGTAACAAGGCATAAATCAGTATTTGGGATGAAGAAACATGGCCATGTGTCATTTCAAATCTTGACTAGAGACTTTTACAATTTGGATTTTGGGACAAAACCTTTTATAACACGCCCCTGATTGTTTTTCCTTTTTTATTTCCCTAACTTGCCTAGGCCACCCTTTTGGGTTTTCAACCTATCGGGTGAGGACTTCTTGTCTGCCCCTAGGTTCACTTGAAGCTCATGCATGGTGTTTGTCATTCCCCAATGTAGGGTTCAAAGGTATACGTTGTCGTCATTTGTCATAACCTTGTGGCAAGAGGAAACGAAAGAAACTGTGCACGTTCTCAAAAAAGAAATTTCAAGGACAAGAAATATTTAAAGGATTTTCAATTGACAGATTAATTTGAATGAATCTTGTTCATGATAACTCACTTTTCTCTCAAAAAGACAACTTTAAAGAATGATAAAATGAGGTCACATGAATGTCTGTACTTCTTATTTTTTATTTGAAACATAGTCAATCAAACGTTTTATTTTCTTTTTTTTAACTTTACTCGTCATTTATGGCATCCCCACCAAACGTGTAGAACGAGCAATTTCTAATTGAACAGACTTGGAGATCAACTCAGGAGCACAAGTCACTCAAGCAAACAAGCCAACAACGTACATTCACATTCTAGTGAATGTTATGCAAAGATGTAATTGTGAGAGAACGAGAGACAAGGACATCAAATTTATCCATATTATTAGCATTGTGACTGTTGTTTACAGTAATGGCATAAACTTGAAAATCCTAATGAGTCATTGGAGACATCTAACAAAAACCTTCAAATTTCCCCAAGTATCATGCATAGTATTGCTCGACAATGTTAGAATTCACAAGCAATTGTCCTCCTCGAATTTTAGCCAGCCTGCATCAATTAGACTTTGGACCTTATGTTTCAAGGTCATACAATGCTCAATGAAATGCCCCGAAACTCCTCCATGATAAGCACATGTTGCATTCGAGTTGTATCCTCGGGAAAATGGAGGTTGAGGAATCTTTGTTGGGATTATGGCTACCATTGCATTATTGAGAAGATATGGAAGTAAGTTAGCATACAACACCGGAATTGGGGTGAATTCTACAGGCTTCTTTTCTGGAAAATTCCTTCCCTGGTTGGTGTTTTTGTTCGTATTAAGGGTGGTGTTTGGCCTCGGATGTGCTGCAGACGGGTTTTGTGGCCAATTTAGGGGCGGCCTTTGTGGATGATTGGGTGTTCTTGACTGGTAGGGTGGTGGTTAATGAGAAGGACAGATATTGGCTGAGTATTAATATTGTTGAGCTAGTGGGAAATTTGGCCATGTAGGAACGACAGTCACAACATAGGTTTCTCCTTCCTTCTTATTCTCTCTATTTGCCCCAGGCTTCCTATTCATCAAAGTAGCATAATCAAATTTGCCTCTTCTCAAACCCACTTTGATCCTCTCACCAGCAAACACTAAATCTACAAAGCTTGAATACATGTAACACACCATCTTCTCATAGTAGAACACCGGTAACGTGTCCACTATCATTGTTTTCATCTCCCTCTCCATCATTGGGGGCATTACTTGAGCTGCCAGATCCCTCCACCTTTGGGCGTATTCTTTGAAAGATTCATGTTCCCTCTTACACATGTTTTGTAGCTGCATCTATCCAAATCCATATCAGAATTGTACTGATACTGCCTAATGAAGGCAACCATTAGGTCCTTCCAGGAACGGACCCGGGAAGGTTCCAGATTAGTATTCCAGGTGACAGCTACCCTAGTAAGACTTTCCTAGAAGAAATGCATCAACAATTTTTCATCTTTCGTGTATCCCCCCATTTTTCTATAGTACATCTTCAGGTGATTCTTGGGGCAAGTAGTCCCCTTGTACTTATCGAAATCTGGCACCTTGAACTTCGGAGGAATGACCACATCGGGCACTAGGTACAACTCTGCCATGTCAACAAAGGCATAATTTCCACTTCCTTCAATGACCCTCAGCCTTTCCTCTATATGATCAAATTTCTCCCTTTCCACCATATCCGGAGGCCTTCCTCCCATCGCAAAATGTAAGGGTTGGGGTTATGGGCGATATTAAGGTCCCCCTAAAACGTTCGGTGTGGGTACACTAAAAAATGCCTCCACCTCAGTGGCATATCCGAGGTGAGGCTCAAAGTTGGCTAGAGTGTGGCCTCGGGGTACTTCATGTGTCTCTCCCATGGGTTAAGAGACATGCTCATGATCAGATTGGGGCTGTTGACTCTCAATGGGTATGGGTGCGGAGTTGTCAACATTCTCATCAGGAGCATGTACAACATTGAGTGGTGTATAGTTGGGAGGAAATCCACTTGGTGGGAAGGAATGCTTGTTTTGAACTTGCACAAAATAGGGGCTTCCCGGACCTCCTAATGCCTCACCTCCCTAACCTACCATATAGGTTGGAAGATTTACTTGATTAAAGCTAGGTGGGTGAGTCGGGACCACCTCTGTGGCGGTACTTGCGGCAACAACTGTAGCCATATTGACCTCCATCATGCTTCTCATACTCATCATGGCCTCCATCATTATGGTCATCTGCTATTTCATGGCCTCCATGTTGGTCTTCATCTGCTCTTGCACCTCCTCTATTTCACTCATCACTCTAGCTTTGGCACGCATTCAATAAGGGTGTCGTAAAGTGTATTCTTTCCTTTTGATTACAATGATTACAGTTCTGATTTTCAAGGAAAGAATGCAATGAGCAATGCAACCAATGTGAAAAGAAAAATAAGCATGGATGCATGTGAATGATACATTGTTGAAGTATTGAAAATTTTACACAAGACATTCAGTAGAACATAGGGTCGAATCATTTTAGATTTTCATTAAAATAACATTCTTCATTACATCTTGTTAGAGTCAAAGTGCAACAGGAAATAAAACATGGACATCAACAGTCCCTAATTTTGTAAATTATTCAGCTTAATCATGTGTTGGCCGTGGCCAAAGAAGCTATGTAAACTCGATCCATCTTCTGCCCCAACTTTTGCAAGTTGGTTACTTCCATACTTGACCTTGACTTGATGAAAACCTCTTTCTTAAAAGCATGTGCTTGGTTCGACCCCATAATCCAAGGAATAGAAATTTTGATTGTCGATACTTCGACAACCTATCGTAGAGATGAATGATTAGGGCATACTTATGCTATGCATGACAAATGTAATTATGAGATCGACATAAGATGCCCGAAGAACCATCCTTTCCTAGTTAACAATGCATTAGGTACCATGTTCATGTGATTTTCAATCATTTTTCAAGAGAAATGAGTGTATAATCCTAACATGGTCTGTTTATAGCTATCATCATGGTACCCAACACATGTAACTAAGAATGTGGTGTAAACTTTCACGCTTCATTGTGACTTTATTTTTGTTTATTTTTATTTTTTTAGGAAAATGCAAGGCATGAGTAACTATGTGTTAGGATCATGCATGAGTGAACATAACATGTGAACGATGAAAATAGAATGTATGCAATTGGCAAACACAAAAGCATGCTGAATGAAGATGTATGATAATGCAATGACTTATGCAAATGCAATGCATGAATATGATAAATGATAAATGCAGGAATGATATGTCCATTATAATGCCATGAAGAGATGCATGATGCAATCAAGGAACAAGCCAGAGTGAGTTTGCTCTATGCCCCTAATTCAGGAACCTAATGGAAAAGATCCAAAACTCCACTTCTAGTGACAACTCCCAAGGGTAATTTCATGTAACCTTACCAGTCTCTAGAGATATCATCCTCTTACATAATACATTGTGGTGATAGGAACTATCAGTGATAATACATCAACAAAAGAGGAAAACTCTATATGAGACTTCACTATTATCAAGCGAGTCGGAGACCCAGCATGACCACAGATCAACCTCCACTCCCTATGGCTCACACAAACCCGGGTACAGGGCCCAACATCTAAAGGTGTGTGAAAAAAGTGTAGGTGTCATGTGTGAATAGAGCAACCTGTGTATAGCACATGTCATCTATCCTAGGGTTCAATGGCACATTTTATTTTGCGAAAATAAAATAAAGAAAAAGTCATGATAAAATTACACACTCGATGAAAATGGCTTAACTCTCTAACAAGTCCCCAGTGGAGTCGCCATCTGTCACAACCTACATCACGACGAGAAAGTGAAAGAAAATAAAAGAACAAGAGTTCATCTCCAAAGGAGAAAACGAGTGGAGTCGCCACTAGCGCTTATTCGAGGAAAATGTTAGAAAAACAAAAATGAGGTCTGCAAATTTTGAAAAGGGTTCGGGAGTTGTTTACGCGTAGGGAAGGTATTAGCATCCCACGCGCTCGTCACAAGGGACAACAACCTTTAATTGAGTGTGCACAACATGACTTCAAAATTATTTATTTTCCCAAGAGCAGTGAATTGCTTTTATGACATTATTTTATTATTTATTTTTTTTATTTTTTCGATTCGACAAGGGTGTTGCCCTTGCTTCTACATGTCCCCAAGTGCGATGAGGAAATCAGACCTATGTAGTTCTTTAAGTCTGAATGTTTGTGTATTAAATTGATTTTATGTTTTTGAAAGATTTATTTTAATTACAAACAAAGAGTCGTTAAGGCGTTGGACCTTGAAACGACATTTTAAATTTTTAAAAGCGGATGGAGTCATTGAGGCATTGGACCTTGAAACAATCTCAAGTGATATTTGATAAAAAGAAGTTTGGTTGTGAATTAATTTCCTTTATTCATTTTTTTGTTTATTAGTCTCTAGTTTCACAAAAGAAAACAAAACAATTTCACAACACTAGTGGTCGGCCAGAATTAAACCTTACAAATAAAAATGAAATTACCAACGATAAAGAGGAGAAGATGAATACATACATAATATTAGAGAGGACCCATAAGGGTACATGGAATACATTCAACTCTTAAGATAAGAAAAGAAAAGGAAGAAGAACTAACCAGCTGTTGCACAGGGTACAAGGCTAGCAAGAGAAGCGATGTAAGGAATGATCCTCGGTGGCGATTTGGTAGCGCCTTGGCTTCGTTTTTCTTCTTTTTCTTTTTCTCCCTTCATTTTTCTTCCTCTAAAACTTCTTGAACCCTTTGTCCCTTCCCCTTCATAGCTATTTATAGAAAAAAAAAACCATTTGGAGCAGGGGAAGCTCGTCCAGGCAAGCTGGAGCTTGCCCAGGTGAGCCAATTGCTTAGCTTTGAAGGTATAAGCTCGCCCAGGGCGAGCTAGGGTCTAGAAAAATCCAAAAAAAAAAAAACCCTTTTGCCACCTTCCTTGGTATCTTTTTGTTTTCTTGATCAAAATACTGAGTGATTCCTTACTTCACACTGTAACTAGTGCCTAATACCGTAATTTGACTAGCAAGAATCAAAATATCATATCGAACAATATTCCCCAAACGAAATTAGGGTCTGACATTCCGAAAAACTCTTTTATTTACAAAAAAATTTATAAGTTTATCTAACACACTATTTGACCCCCCCCCCCTTCTTTTAGTGCGATTTATTGTATTTCATTATGAAGATTGGTCTTCAACATGTCTTTTGTAGATGTTGTTGTAATTGTTGTGCAATGTGCTTCAATCTTCATTCTACTAGTTGCTTGTTCTTTGACTTGAACTTGTTATCTTCTTCTATTTCCTTTGGTAAAAAATCTTCAAGGATAATAAGGAACTCACAGCTTCAGAATCAATGTTTCCAAACACTAACAAGTCTTCAAATGGTTATGTGCTTCTTGATGGTGTAAACACATTTGTCTTCACTAACCACTCCTACATTGCAACTTTTGATGATCCCTTAGTCATGTCTAGATTCTAATATCCACCCATTGACTAAAGTTATCCCAACACCATTCTTATGATCATTGTGAATGTATGAATACATGATTTTGATGATGCCAAAGAATAGTCAAACAAGGTTGCTTTCAAGATTACTTCAACAAACATTCAAAGGTTAAGCATTGCTTCAAGATTAATACTAGGTTGCTTCAATAAAAAAGCATTGCTTCAAGATTAATTCAAGATCAAGCTTTTGCCTCAAAACAAAGTGTTTCCAAGAGATCAAGGCTCAGGTAATCGATTACCAAGCAGTGTAATCGACTACCAGAAGACAATTTTGAAAAATCAGTTTTTAGAAGGGTTTTGAAATTTGAATTTAAAAGTTGTAATCGATTACCATTGATGTGTAATTGATTACAAGCAATGAAACTCTTTGAAATTCAATTTGAAAAGTCATGACCCTTCAAAATATAACTGTGTAATCGATTACCAGAAACCTGTAATCGATTACTAGTGAAGAATTTCAGAAAAAGTTTTTTGAAAAGACACATCTCTTCAAACCATTTTGAAAAGGCACGGTGGGCCTATATATGTGTGTGTGTCTGACTTCGAAAAGTAAGAGAGAGATATTCTAAGAGAACTTAATTGCCAAATACTTTCTCAACAACTCTTGGGCAAACACTTGCAAATCTAGTGAGAATTCATCCAGGAACTTCAAATTGTATTATCATCTCTAAAAGAGAGAAATTCCTCTAGGATCTTCAATTTGGATCATCCACTCTAAAGGAGAGAAATCTTTCTGTTCATCTCAGAAAGTAAGTTGTAATCAAGAGATTTGTTGTCTCTTGGATTGTGAGAATTGTAATCAAGAGACTAGTTGTCTCTTGGAGAATCTTGAACGCAAGAGTGAAGGATCCCAAGGTGTGTTCAAAGTTTATAAAGGATTTACAAAGATAGTGCAAAATCTCAAGTGGGTTGCTTGAGGACTGGACGTAGGCACGGGATATGGTCAAACCAGTATAAATTGAGTTTGAAATTCTCTCTTCCCTTATCTTATTTATTTTATTGCAATCAATTTTTTCTTGCACGTTTTAAAGCACATTATTAAATTGATTGTTGCTTCTTCTTCTGCATTCTGAACCATCTTCTGAATGCATAATCTATGTCTTGAAAAGCTTCCATTGTAGGCTTATGTTTCACACCTTCTCCATGCTTATGATTGTCCTGTCTTATTTATATTCTCTCTCTATATGTGTGTGTGTGTGTGTGTGTGTGTGTGTGTGTGTGTGTGTGTGTGTGTGTGTGTGTGCGTGCGTGTGTGTGAAATATCTTATGAAAGAAATCATCTTACATGAGAGTGAAAAGATTAAATTTGGATCATATAACCATACATGAAAGATTTAATGTAAAAAAAGTCACATGACTTTTACGTGGTTACATGGCATTAAATCTTGACCGTTCATATTTGGTTATACAGTTCATATTTAATTCTCTCACTCTCATATTAGATACCTTCCTATCATATGATGTCATATTTCCCTCCCTTATTCTCTCTCTCTCTCTCTCTTTCTCTCTCTCTTTCTATATATATATATATATATATATATATATATATATGTTTTATATTTTTAGACATTAATTTTTTAATACTTATTTAATTTTTCATTTAATGATATATATATATATATATATATATATATATATAAGCAAATCTCATTTATTTTACTTTGTTTAACGAGACCATTTTCAAAATATCTTTCATGTAATAGGAATTTTAATTTCAATGGCCTATTCTTATTGTTGATAACAATTTTCAATGAAGAACATTTTAAGAAAATGACTTATTTTTTATTGAGATTTTTGCACTTGAGAGTGTGTTTGAGAAGACATTTCAACTAGTTTTTTTTAACTTTTTTTACTAACTCAAAAGTTTGTTTGACTATTTGGTAAACAAGTATTTTTTAGTATCTTTTAGCGTTTTGTGAGACACTAGCTTTTACCTTATAACTTTTTATAGTCACACAAAAAACTTATAGAAGATGGTGAGCTTTGCTAGGGTTTTAGAGAAAGGAGATGAAGGTGTATCCATGGAGGAAGAGGATCTATTTATGCGAAGTATGAAGAAAGTAAAAGAGGACCAAAAGGAGAAAGGAAGTGGAGATGATGTGTCTTATGCTGATAATGAAGGATGTAGTCCTTATGTACAGAGTAAAGGAGGAAATATGGAGGATGTAGTCTTTATGTATGAAGTAAAGGATAATAGTGTTTTGGAGGAAGTCCCAAAGGAGAGTTTAAACACTATGGATCAGAAACTTGATGAACATGTGATTCCACTATCTGATGTTGAACTAATAAGGTGGGCGTCCCCTTGGTTGAACACATTAGTGGTCAATGTCTTGAACAAGAGGGTCAATCTTTGAACTCTAGATATGAAGCTCCAAAGAACATGGGCCAAAAGTGGAATCATCCAGATTATCAATTTACATGTAGGATTCTACCAGGTGGTCTTTAGCAATCAAGAAGACTACAATTTTGCACTTTTTGAAGAGCCTTGGATGATGGCAAACTGATGAGAATCCTGAAACTGGTCAAATACAGGCTAAAGGCCCAAGTGGAGAAGGATAAAGCCCCCGAGTGGAGAGTGAGTGGTAAAAGGCAAGAGTGAAAACATCACACAAAAGCCTATATTGAGAGCATCAAACACGAGTGAACTACCATCAAAGAGAGAAACATGTGAGTAGAGTGTGGTGAGGTACTGAATTTTTTTTTAATTTACTGCAAAATTCTTTGTTCCTTAATCATGGCAAGAGCTGGTGACAATGGTGGTGTATATCATCAACTGGACGGATCTCAATGCTTATTTCTGGACGCGATAACTACACAAATGCAATGTTTGTTGAACCGTAACAAAGAAGAGCTCTATAGACGAATAGCCAAATCTTCCTTGTTTACTCTTAAACCTCTATCCCCTAGAGAAGTGTGTGATGACCAAATCAGAATGAGAGAAAAGAGAGAACAAGAGAAAGAAAATAGTGAGGCACCACAAAGGAATATGAAAAAGAAGAGTGATACACCCGAGGAAAAGAGTGATACACATAAGAGAGAGTGATACACATGAGAGAAAATTTAATTATTTTGCAGAGGCGAGTGAAGTGAGAAAAGTGTTACCTGCTCATGAACCACTCAATCTACAGTATTGCAAAGACAGTAAAATTTCTACTGATAATTCTAATGAGTTTACTATTTCTATTTCACCTAGTGTTCAACCCTTATTGCAGGAATTTAAAATTGTCTTTCCTAAGGAGATTCCTCATGGACTGCCACCTTCAAGATGCATAGAACATCAAGTTGATCTCTTCCCCGGAGCTTCATTACCTAACAGGCCAACTTACAAAAGCAATCCCCAAGAGACTCAACGTAAGGATGCACATGCCAAAGTTGAGTGTCATACCCTAATTTCGTCCGGGGATTATTACTTGATGATATGCAACCTTTGATCGGCCACTTTGAGATACTTGGCATCCTTTGTTTCACAATATGTGAAGTCCCGAGACATGCCAGAAATCAAAAGGAAGCAGGCTTACGCGATCCGTGAAATTCCGTAATGTGGCGGAAACCAAAAGGAGGTGTTTTTGCGCAATCCGTGAGTTTCCGTAACTTCTTCGAAAGCTAAAAAAGAGTAAATAAATGATCCGTGAGGATTCGTAACCTTACGGAAAGAAAATAGGTGCCGTTACGAAATTCGTAAAGTTTCGTAACGTTACAGAAAAAGAATTACCAAAAAAAGTAGAAGGGAGTACGTTTAGTAAAAATGGGGGTACAAATAGCAATCAGGCCCACTTGGGCCTTCCAGTTTCTTCCTCCAGAAGGCGATTGCTTCTGGAGGAAGCAACCTTGCTCGCTTGGGCGAGCTGGGTGGCAAGCTCCTCCCCTATTTTGTTATAAATAGGGGGAGGAATGAAGAGGGGAAGGGTTCAGCCTTCTTGGCACTTCGTATTCTCTTAAATTTGCTGAGGAAAATTGTTTCCGTGAAGAAAATCCAAGCCGAGGCGCTTCCGTAACGTTTCCGTGAGTAATTACGCGAAGGTTTTCAACCGTTCTTCAACATTCATCGTTCGTTCTTCATTTTCTTCGGTCTTCAACTAGTAAGTACCCCAAACCGAGCTTTTCAATTCATTCTATGTACCCGTGGTGGTCCACATTTTGCTTCATGTATTTTTATTCTCATTTTCATTTACTTTCCATACCCCCTTTTGACGTGCTTCAGTCATTTATTTAAGTCATTTATCGCCTAATCAAAAAATAAAATAAATTTCCACCAATCATTTGATTTGTAATATCCGTTAATTTCTGTTAAAATGAATTTTGACCGTTTGGTCGTGCCGTAACCACGTTGGAAATCAAAAAAGAGGTAAAATAATAATATAATAATCAAAAAATACCTTTTAGTAAAATAAAGCGAAAAATCAATCGGACGTTTTCTCTTTGGGATTTCTCATTCTTAATCGAATTGACTAATAACTAAAGTGAAACTAAGGCTAAAATCAACTCGCCTAGTCAAGCTCGTCCACAAAAAAGGTCACTAAATGGGGTTTGAAAGTTTATCATTTCAGTTTTCCTTATCAAGTAAATGGATCATTTTTAAGGTCCAACGCCTTAAAATGATCACCTTTCAAGTAAAAAGAATCACTTGATTCACTCTTAAGAAAGAACTACGTAGGTCTGATTTCCTCTCCAAAGGAGGGTACGTAGGAGCAAAAGCCCCACTTTTGTCGACCTCAAAAAATAAAAAGAAATAAAAGTTAAGGTCATACAATTTCCACAATTCTAAAAAATAGGTTGTTGTCCTTTGAGACAAACGTGAGAGGTGCTAATACCTTCCTCAAACGTAAATACAACTCCCAAACTTAGAATTTTCATTTTGATCGGTTTCCTTTGGTTTTTCCGATGTTTTCCACAAATAAACGTTGGTGGTGACTCCGCGCATCTTTCCTCCTTTGGAAAGCGCACTCGTGAGCCTCCCTTCGCACGCCCGCAAAAGGGCATGTTGCGAGAGTTGGCGACTCCACTGGGGAATTTTTGTGAGTTAGGCCTATTCTAAAGGAATTGTGGAATTATGAAACCTTGTGTGTGCATTTATTAAACTGTGTAAAATGTAATAACTGCTGTCTTTTCCACATTTTTACACTAAGCACCCACGGGTTTGAGTAAAAAAGGGGCCCTACACCCGGGTTCATGGGAATTTAAGGAGTGGAGGTGAATCTATCATCATGCTAGGTCTCCGACTTGCTTGATAATAGTGAAACCTTGTCTAGAGCTTTCTCTCTTTATAATGTGTTGTCGCTGGTATTCCATACCGCCACAATATTATTATCTTGAGTGATGATACCTCTAGAAAACAACCGTGTGAGTTATGAATTGTTGGGGAGTAGTTATTAGAGACCCCTAGATATTGTCCTATAGGTTCCCAAATAGGGGCAAAGAGCAAACACGCTCCGTGCCATTTCATTCTCATGCATTTTTTGGTAAATAGCACTAGTTTATAGTTTTGCTAGTGATGTTTGGTTTCTTTAGAGTAATACGTAACTTTTTTAATACTACGTTGAGGCGCCATCATGCCCAAAACGTAGCATTAAAATTGGATCTCTGCGGTCTCGTATGTGTGAATTACCCCTTTGTTTTGTTTTCTTTCCGTTTCATGCATACGCATTGCATCATTCATGTCAGAGTCTTGATCCACCCCTTTTTAGGTAAATGATGGGGACAAATCATAACGGCAAAAGGTTTTATCAAGTCAAGGTTAAGAGTCTAGATGTCACCAGCCTCAAGGAATTGGGACGATTGATGGGACCTCTCCAAATGCAAGCCTTCCGCAAAGTGTACGGAAAGATTCTAGATTTGACCGCAGCGGAGGTATTTACGGAAGCTGTCGTATCCCTCGCCCAATACTATGACCAGTCGTTGAGGTGCTTCACGTTTGGGGACTTCCAAATGGTACCGACTATTGAAGAGTTTGAGGAAATACTAGGATGCCCTCTTGGGGGAAGAAAACCGTATCTTTTCTCCGGGTTTCTTCCCTCCTTGAGCAAGATTGCAGCTGTGGCCGGGGATTCGGCAAAAGAGTTGGATCGCATGAAGCAAACTCGCAACGGCGTGGTAAGCCTGCCACGGAAATACTTGGAAGGCAAGGCAAGGGATATGGCGAGCCAAGAGAAGTGGGGCCCGTTTGCGGATATACTAGCTTTGTTGATTTTTGGGGTTGTCCTCTTTCCGAACGTGGACGGTTTGGTGGAATTAGCCACGATTGATGCTTTCCTCGCATATCACCATAGCAAGGAGAGTCCAGTGGTGGCTAGCTTGGCGGATTTGTTTGACACCTTTGACCGGAGGTGTGAGAAAAATAGTGCACGGATTGTCTGTTGTTTACCCGCTCTCTGTGTGCGGTTGGTTTCACACCTATTCCAACAAGACACAAGATACCCGTGTCCGCTTCAAAGTTATCGTTCATGCGCTGAAAAAGGAAGAGTCGATTGGGACCAACATTAGGCTGGGATAGGAGGCAGCGCAATCAATTGGTTTCCTCGATGGAAGGAAGACAAGAAGGGAGTTCTTTTCTCGTGTGGGGACTACCCTAATGTTCCGTTGATAGGGACGAGGGGTTGTATTAACTATAATCCCGCACTTTCCATAAGACAGCTAGGGTACCCCATGAGGGGAGCGCCAACAGAAGAAAGTCTCTCACCTTTCCTTGTGAGGGATCTAGGCGCGCAAAGTCTCAAGCTGATACAAAGAGTCCACAAGGCGTGGAGAAGTCCGTTGAGGAAAGACAAGGAGCTTAGAGACATCCGTAATGGCATCATCGGTGGTTATCATGGATGGCTAAGAGTTCACACGTGAGGGTTAGATTGGCTCTCTAAATTGAAAGTTATCGATGAAGAGAACTTCGAAGCTCCGGAGGAAGATAAGGAAGTCCAAGCTCTAAAATTAGAGCTAGGGAAGGCAAGACTCGCCAAAGAAAAATTCAAGTCAGCTGCTACACACATCCGGAGGGAGTGGACCGAGTTACGAGAGGAAAACGCGGCCACTGCAAGAGCCCTTGAACAAGAAACCAAAAGGGCCCGCAAGGAGGAACATGGCCGAGAGAAATTTCGAGGAGCATTGTGGGGTAGCAACAATGAGCTCAAGCTCTGAAGAGAGGAAAGAGACCGGTCACGGGTGCATGGCATGATCTTAAAAGAAAAGTTAGCTGCTTGTGCAAGGTCCAAGAGGAGTTTGGCTCAACACTTGGAAGCCACGGAGCAAAGCATGCTAGCTATCATAGGGCAGTACAAGGAAGAGTTGAACCAGTCTGTGACCCATGAACAAAAGCTAGTGGAGGATTTTGCACAAGTGTACGCCGAAAAAGAAGCAAGAGGGAGGGTGATTGATGCATTGCATCAAGAAGCGACTATGTGGATGGATAGGTTCGCCTTGACCTTGAATGGAAGTCAAGACCTCCCGCGACTATTAGCCAAAGCAAAAGCCATGACCGAAGTGTGTACAGCCCCCGAGGAGATTCATGGGCTAATCAATTACTGTTAACACATGATAGATTTGATGGCCCATATAATTAGAAACTGTTAGGTTCTCTTGTAACACCTTTGTATAAACTTGGCTAGATGAAAGCTTTGTTCTTTTTATAAAATGAGAAGTTCTGAACTCATCACGTTATCTAAAAAACCTTGGGGTGGATCCAAGTGCTCCGATCATTCATTTGCATATTCATGTTTTGGTGGCATACTCACCGTTGTATGTTTCTTTAGGGAGTTCGCCATAACTAAAAAAGCACAAAGGCACCCCTATAACACTCGATCCAGAAAAATGGATAATGAAGAGGGCGTGCAAGAGTAGATGAAGGCCGATCTATCGGCCTTAAAAGATCAAATGGCTTCTATCACGGAGGCCATGCTAAAACTCCAGAAAACTCTAGAGGATAATGCCACGGCAACCGCCTCCAATGCAGTTAGGGAAGCAGAACCAGTGCTTCAGCCCACGATAAACTTAGGCCGGGTTAGAAACCCGACGGTGTTCGATCGGAGGTACAGTCCGCAAGCTTATCCTTATGGCTTGCCTCCGGACTTCACTCCCCGTGACGCTCCAGAAGATGTGAGCCAAGCCCCTACCTTCGAGGGACACCTTCCTCCTTATGTCGATTACCCCCTGCAAGAAGACGACGAAGAAGATACCCATCTAGGCCCTCTGCTTCCCCTCAAGGATCCATCCCCCTATGAATTACCTCAACCAAACATAGTCTGCCATGTCCCATCTTCACCCGCACCCATAAAAGAATCTGTTCCCTTCACAGAAGATAAGGGAAAGATTGATGCGCTTGAAGAGAGGCTAAGAGCAGTAGAGGGCCTCGGCAATTACCCGTTCTCGGATTTAGCCGACCTATGTCTCGTGCCTAACATCGTCATCCCTCCCAAGTTCAAAGTACCAGATTTCGATAAGTACAAAGGGACGACATGTCCGAAAAGGCATCTTCGGATGTATTGCCGAAAGATGGGGGCGTATTCTGCGGACGAAAAGTTGTTGGTCCATTTCTTTCAAGATAGCTTGGCCGGAGCGGCTGTGGCATGGTATACCAATCTGGAAGCTACCCAGATCCGATCATGGAAAGACTTGGCGACTGCCTTCATTAGGCAGTACCAATACAATACGGATATGGCTCCCGATCGGAACCAGCTTCAGAGAATGACCAAGCAAGAACATGAGTCCATTAAGGAATATGCCCAAAGGTGGAGGGATCTCGCAGCCCAAGTCGTCCCGCCCATGATGGAGAGGGAGATGATCACAATCATGGTAGATACGTTGCCTACGTTCTACTATGAAAAGCTGATAGGCTACACGCCAGCTAACTTTGCGGACCTCGTCTTCGCCGGAGAAAGAATTGAATCTGGACTGAGAAAAGGCAAGTTCGAATATGCCTCCAACACGGCCCCCAATAACAACAGAAGAGCCCCAGTGGTGGGCATGAGGAAAAAAGAAGGAGATACCCACGCGGTCACCACCGCCCCAACATGGATGAAAGCACCCCAAAATATCCAAAGCTCATACCAGCCTAACCCTCCGAACTTTTCAATCCGAGCCGGGAATTCCCTCCCGACTCAAGTAAAAGGACCACCCGCAGCAGAAAGAGCGCCGACCCAACGCACAGCTCCAGCCGCTCCCCGGCCAGTCAATAATACAGCCCCCCGCGAGCTATAAATATGCACAGCACCCACCCCCGAAAGATAACTTCTCTCCTATTCCCATGGCATACTCCGAGTTATGGCCTTCATTATTGGAGAATCATTTGGTGGTGGCCATACCTGGAAGGGTCTTCCAGCCACCCTACCCCAAGTGGTACGACCCGGGTGCCAAGTGTGCGTACCATAGTGGAGCTCTCGGACACAACATTGACTCCTGCATCCCATTCAAGTATAAGGTGCAGCACCTGATTAGTGTCGGCTGGCTATCGTTTCAAGAGGAAGGCCCAAATGTTAAAACTAATCCGCTAGCTAGTCATGGAGGGGCTAGCGTGAACGCTATCGAAGAAGATGGCCCATCGCGGGCAAAGAGATTAGGAGAGGTGGCTACTTCTAGACGCTTCATCTACCAATCACTGCAAGCGGCGTGCATGGTCTCCCATGGTGGAGACGAAAGGGACGAATGTTTGTTTCACCTCGGGGAGTCACCCGACATGGAAACCTGTCCCGCGGTGGAAGAATTGCTTCAACGGCTCATGGACTGGGGGCAGCTTGAAGTGTCCAAAGGAGGGAAGGAGGAACCACATATTTGCATGCAGTCGGAAGAAAAGAAGGTTCCCCTAACCCCTAAGGCCCTAGTAATATGTTTTACTAAGAAAGGGACCAGCTCCACACCCATATATCCCCGGACAGCGCCCAAGCCGACGCCATTTGCATATCAAAGCAATAAGGTTGTTCCGTGGAAGTATACCCCTCCCGTGTTCGGGGAAAGAGTTGCAACCAAAGTTGACTCCCTGTCAGCCAAGGTGACCAACATCACCGGTCTCAGTGGCGTAACCCGCAGTGGTCGGGTGTTCGCTTCCTCTCACTCGGCGGAGTTGACCTCCAAGGGGAAAGCGCCCATGGTCCAAGAGCCCACAGACGTAGCCACCCCCTCGAAAGAAGTGGATTCTCCGGTGGTAAAAGGGGCTGAAAAGAAAGAGGGTCTTCAAGGAAAGACAGTGACTTTGGAAGAGGCTCATGAGTTCCTTCGGCTCATCCAACAAAGCGAGTTTAAGGTAGTCGAGCAACTGAATAAAACTCCAGCAAGGATATCTTTGCTTGAACTGCTCATAAATTCCGAGCCTCATCGTGCGCTGTTGATAAAAGTCCTTAACGATGCCCATGTAGCACATGATATCTCGGTGGAGGGTTTCGAAGGCATCGTTAATCATATAACCACCAATAATTACATCGCGTTTGCGGAAGAAGAGATTCCCGTTGAGGGGAGAGGACACAACAAGGCTCTACATGTGTCGGTGAGATGTATGGACCATGTTGTCGCAAAGGTACTTATCAACAATGGATCAAGTTTGAATGTGATGCTGAAGACCACTTTGGAAAAGCTTCCTTTTAGTGCATCACGTTTAAAACCAAGCTCGATGGTGGTACGAGCCTTTGATGGTACTCGGCGGGAAGTGATGGGTGAAATCGACATTCCCATTCAGATAGGCCCCCACACTTGCAATGTGGTGTTTCAAGTGATGGACATAAATCCCGCCTATAGCTGTCTCTTGGGGAGACCTTCGATTCATGCGCTGGGAGTGGTCCCTTCAACGCTTCACCAGAAATTGAAGTTCGCAGTGGGTGGACTTTTGGTGATAGTATCGGGTGAAGAGGATATGCTGGTGAGCTGCCCCTCCTCCGCACCATACGTAGAAGCGGCGGAAGAATCATTGGAAATGGCTTTCCAATCCTTCAAGGTGGTGAGCTGCGCCTCTGTGGAACCAAGTCCGTTGCTACCTTCTCTCTCCAACGCGGCCATAATGGTGGCATGAGTTATGCTCAGGAATGGATTTGAGCTCGGAATGGGTCTAGGCAAGGACGGCCTCGGGAATGCCGACGTAGTCGATGTTAAGGGAAATCCGTACAAGTATGGATTGGGGTATGAACCCGGGATGCCGGGGAGGAGGAATGTGCCGTCTAGATTTCGGGCGGATAGAGTATGGCCCGGCCGTATTAGCCAGTGTTTTACCAGTGCTGGAATGGTGTCCGAGGAAGAAGTGGCCGCAGTAGGAGAGGAGTTCCCTCAAGACCCACCAAATTTCGTGCAACCATGCCACCCCGATTCCCAAGTGGGGAACTGGCGCGTGATAAGCCAGTCAGAAGTCTATACCGCTGATTCAATGTAATTAGAGCCTATAGATTTCCTTTCTCTTTTGTTTTGCGGAACCTACCTTATTAAATAAACAAAGAGATCTTGTTTCATCTGTTCTTGCAGTCCCACCTTTTCTCATATCATTTTGCATGTTTTTCCTTGTCTTGTTTGGTATAGATATGAGGGTCGATTCTTTGAGGATCCTAACAACGAGGGTTTGACGATCGATTTCGATCGAGATGTAAGCCAAAAGATAAACGAGGAAGAAGAGGAGGACGTCCTTTCACCAGAGTTGGAGAGGTTGATCGCTCAGGAAGAACGTGAAATGAAGCCTCACCAAGAAGAAACCGAACTGGTGAACTTAGGGACCGGAGAGGAAAAGAAAGAGGTAAAAGTGGGAACCAGTATGACCGCACCTATCCGCCAAGGCTTGATAACCCTTCTTGAAGAATATCAAGACGTCTTTGCGTGGTCATACCAAGACATGCCCGGTCTGGACTCCGACATTGTGCAGCATAAGTTGCCGTTGAATCCTGGGTCCTCCCCAGTTAAACGAAAGCTACGAAGTGTTAGTGCTTAGCTTTACTGAGATTTAAAAGATTGGCTAAAATTTTGTTAAAACATAAGCACTTAGACAATGAAGGAAAGCTGGAGTTGCTGCACATGATGTCTAACATTATGTCAAGGAATCAGATTGGGCTGCACAATGCACAAGGCAAGATAAAATGTCAAATGAAGAATTGAAGCTGCAGGATCCACGATGTCGGATACAATGTCCAGGACATCCTGCCCGAAAATACTGGACACATAAATCTGTTATATCTTTAACAGATTAATGTGCAGTTAGCAACAGATTAGGCGCTATAATCTTTAGGAACGAATTAAAAGATAATTAAAGTTTGAATTACAAACTTGAATAGTTTCGTTCAGGGATTAGAGATTGAAGATAAAAACTAAAAGATAAAACTTTATCTTTTAGATCTTTAAGTGCAGATTTTCAGGAGAATGATAGATCTTATCCAGCGCAAGTTGTTGCAGCCCAGATACGTACACTGCTATATAAACATGAAGGCTGCACGGGTTTTCTATCAAGTCAGAGATTGAAGAGTTATTTTGTGAGTTTTGTGACTTGAGTGTTTTTGTGAGCCACCTTGATGCTACCCTAACATCAAGTGTTGGACCTGAGTGTGTAGAGTTGATCTCTATTGTTCAGAGAGCAATCTCTGGTGTGTCTTTGATTTGTTTGTAAACACGGGTGAGTGATTGAGAGGGAGTGAGAGGGGTTCTCATATCTAAGAGTGGCTCTTAGGTAGAAGTTGCATGGGTAGTGGTTAGGTGAGAAGGTTGTATACAGTGGCTGTTAGATCTTCGAACTAATACTATTTTAGTGGATTTCCTCCCTGGCTTGGTAGCCCCCAGATGTAGGTGACGTTGCACCGAACTGGGTTAACAATTCCCTTGTGTTATTTACTTGTTTAATCTGTTCATACTGTCATATATAATCTGCATGTTCTGAAGCGCGATGTCGTGACATCCTGTACGACATCTGTCCTCAGTATCAAAATTTCAATTGGTATCAGAGCGGGCACTCTAAATCACTGAGTGAGATCTAGGGAGATAAATTCTGATGAACATGGAGAAAGAAGGAGGACCAGTGAACAGACCACCAATTCTGGATGGAACCAACTATGAATACTGGAAAGCAAGGATGGTGGCCTTCCTCAAATCACTGGATAGCAGAACCTGGAAAGCTGTCATCAAAGGCTGGGAACATCCCAAGATGCTGGACACAGAAGGAAAGCCCACTGATGAATTGAAGCCAGAAGAAGACTGGACAAAAGAAGAAGACGAATTGGCACTTGGAAACTCCAAAGCCTTGAATGCCCTATTCAATGGAGTTGACAAGAATATCTTCAGATTGATCAACACATGCACAGTTGCCAAGGATGCATGGGAGATTCTGAAAACCACTCATGAAGGAACCTCCAAAGTGAAGATGTCCAGATTGCAACTATTGGCTACAAAATTCGAAAATCTGAAGATGAAGGAGGAAGAATGCATTCATGACTTCCACATGAACATTCTTGAAATTGCCAATGCTTGCACTGCCTTGGGAGAAAGGATGACAGATGAAAAGCTGGTGAGAAAGATCCTCAGATCCTTGCCTAAGAGATTTGACATGAAAGTCACTGCAATAAAGGAGGCCCAAGACATTTGCAACATGAGAGTAGATGAACTCATTGGTTCTCTTCAAACCTTTGAGCTAGGACTCTCGGATAGGACTGAAAAGAAGAGTAAGAGCCTTGCGTTCGTGTCCAATGATGAAGGAGAAGAAGATGAGTATGACCTGGATACTGATGAAGGTCTAACTAACGCAGTTGTGCTCCTTGGAAAACAGTTCAACAAAGTGTTGAACAGAATGGACAGGAGGCAGAAACCACATGTCCGGAACATCCCTTTCGACATCAGGAAAGGTAGTGAATACCAGAAGAAGTCAGATGAAAAGCCCAGTCACAGCAAAGGAATTCAATGCCATGGGTGTGAAGGCTATGGACACATCAAAGCTGAATGTCCCACCCATCTCAAGAAGCAGAGGAAAGGACTTTCTGTATGTTGGTCTGATGATACAGAGAGTGAACAAGAAAGTGATTCTGACAGAGATGTGAATGCACTCACTGGGAGATTTGAATCTGATGAAGATTCAAGTGATATTGATATTGAAATAACTTTTGATGAGCTTGCTATATCCTATAGAGAACTATGCATCAAAAGTGAGAAGATTCTTCAGCAAGAAGCACAACTGAAGAAGGTCATTGCAAATCTGGAGGCTGAGAAGGAGGCACATGAAGAGGAGATCTCTGAACTTAAAGGAGAAATTGGTTTTCTGAACTCTAAACTGGAAAACATGACAAAATCAATAAAGATGCTGAATAAAGGCTCAGATATGCTTGATGAGGTGCTACAGCTTGGGAAGAATGTTGGAAACCAGAGAGGACTTGGATTTAATCATAAATCTGCTGGCAGAACAACCATGACAGAATTTGTTCCTGCCAAAAACAGCACTGGAGCCACGATGTCACAACATCGGTCTCGACATCATGGAACTCAGCAGAAAAAGAGCAAAAGAAAGAAGTGGAGGTGTCACTACTGTGGCAAGTATGGTCACATAAAGCCCTTTTGCTATCATCTACATGGCCATCCACATCATGGAAATCAAAGTAGCAGCAGCGGAAGGAAGATGATGTGGGTTCCAAAACACAAGATTGTTAGTCTTGTTGTTCATACTTCACTTAGAGCATCAGCTAAGGAAGATTGGTACCTAGATAGCGGCTGTTCCAGACACATGACAGGAGTTAAAGAATTCCTGGTGAACATTGAACCCTGCTCCACTAGCTATGTGACATTTGGAGATGGCTCTAAAGGAAAGATCACTGGAATGGGAAAACTAGTCCATGATGGACTTCCTAGTCTGAACAAAGTACTGCTGGTAAAGGGACTGACTGCAAACTTGATCAGCATCAGTCAGTTGTGTGATGAAGGATTCAATGTAAACTTCACAAAGTCAGAATGCTTGGTGACAAATGAGAGGAGTGAAGTTCTAATGAAGGGCAGCAGATCAAAGGACAACTGTTACCTATGGACACCTCAAGAAACCAGTTACTCCTCCACGTGTCTATCCTCCAAAGAAGATGAAGTCAACATATGGCATCAAAGATTTGGACATCTGCACTTAAGAGGCATGAAGAAAATCATTGACAAAGGTGCTGTTAGAGGCATTCCCAATCTGAAAATAGAAGAAGGCAGAATCTGTGGGGAATGTCAGATTGGAAAGCAAGTCAAGATGTCCCACCAGAAGCTTCAACATCAGACCACTTCCAGGGTGCTGGAACTACTTCACATGGACTTGATGGGGCCTATGCAAGTTGAAAGCCTTGGAGGAAAGAGGTATGCCTATGTTGTTGTGGATGATTTTTCTAGATTTACCTGGGTCAACTTTATCAGAGAGAAAACAGACACCTTTGAAGTATTCAAAGAGTTGAGTCTAAGACTTCAAAGAGAAAAAGACTGTGTCATCAAGAGAATTAGGAGTGACCATGGCAGAGAGTTTGAAAACAGCAAGTTTGCTGAATTCTGCACATCTGAAGGCATCACTCATGAGTTCTCTGCAGCCATCACACCTCAACAAAATGGCATAGTTGAAAGGAAAAACAGAACTTTGCAAGAAGCTGCTAGGGTCATGCTTCATGCCAAAGAACTTCCCTATAATCTCTGGGCTGAAGCCATGAACACAGCATGCTATATCCACAACAGAGTCACACTTAGAAGGGGGACTCCAACCACACTGTATGAAATCTGGAAAGGGAGGAAGCCAACTGTCAAGCACTTCCACATCTTTGGAAGTCCATGTTACATTTTGGCAGATAGAGAGCAAAGGAGAAAGATGGATCCCAAGAGTGATGCAGGAATATTCTTGGGATACTCCACAAACAGCAGAGCATATAGAGTATTAAATTCCAGAACCAGAATTGTGATGGAATCCACCAATGTGGTTGTTGATGATCTAACTCCAGCAAGAAAGAAGGATGTCGAAGAAGATGTCAGAACATCGGGAGACAATGTAGCAGATACAGCTAAAAGTGCAGAAAATGCAGAAAAAGCAGAAAACTCTGATTCTGCTACAGATGAACCAAACATCAATCAACCTGACAAGAGTCCTTCCATTAGAATCCAGAAGATGCACCCCAAGGAGCTGATTATAGGAGATCCAAACAGAGGAGTCACTACAAGATCAAGGGAGATTGAGATTGTCTCCAATTCATGCTTTGTCTCCAAAACTGAGCCAAAGAATGTGAAAGAGGCACTGACTGATGAGTTCTGGATCAATGCTATGCAAGAAGAATTGGAGCAATTCAAAAGGAATGAAGTTTGGGAGCTAGTTCCTAGACCCGAGGGAACTAATGTGATTGGCACCAAGTGGATCTTCAAGAACAAAACCAATGAAGAAGGTGTTATAACCAGAAACAAGGCCAGACTTGTTGCTCAAGGCTACACTCAGATTGAAGGTGTAGACTTTGATGAAACTTTCACCCCTGTTGCTAGACTTGAGTCCATCAGATTGTTACTTGGTGTAGCTTGCATCCTCAAATTCAAGCTGTACCAGATGGATGTGAAGAGCGCGTTTCTGAATGGATACCTGAATGAAGAAGCCTATGTGGAGCAGCCAAAGGGATTTGTAGATCCAACTCATCCAGATCATGTATACAGGCTCAAGAAGGCTCTCTATGGATTGAAGCAAGCTCCAAGAGCTTGGTATGAAAGGCTAACAGAGTTCCTTACTCAGCAAGGGTATAGGAAGGGAGGAATTGACAAGACTCTCTTTGTCAAACAAGATGCTAAAAACTTGATGATAGCACAGATATATGTTGATGACATTGTGTTTGGAGGGATGTCGAATGAGATGCTTCGACATTTTGTTCAACAGATGCAATCTGAATTTGAAATGAGTCTTGTTGGAGAGCTGACTTATTTTCTGGGACTCCAAGTGAAGCAGATGGAAGAATTCATGTTCCTCTCACAAAGCAAGTATGCAAAGAACATTGTCAAGAAGTTTGGGATGGAAAATGCCAGCCATAAAAGAACACCTGCACCTACTCACTTGAAGCTGTCAAAGGATGAAGCTGGCACCAGTGTTGATCAAAGTCTGTACAGAAGCATGATTGGAAGCTTACTATATTTAACAGCAAGCAGACCTGACATCACCTTTGCAGTAGGTGTTTGTGCAAGATATCAAGCCGATCCCAAGATAAGTCACTTGAATCAAGTAAAGAGAATTCTGAAATATGTAAATGGCACCAGTGACTATGGGATTATGTACTGTCATTGTTCAGATTCAATGCTGGTTGGATATTGTGATGCTGATTGGGCTGGAAGTGCAGATGACAGAAAAAGCACTTCTGGTGGATGTTTCTATTTGGGAAACAACCTTATTTCATGGTTCAGCAAGAAGCAGAACTGTGTGTCCCTATCTATTGCAGAAGCAGAGTATATTGCAGCAGGAAGCAGCTGTTCACAACTAGTTTGGATGAAGCAGATGCTGAAGGAGTACAATGTCGAACAAGATGTCATGACATTGTATTGTGACAACATGAGTGCTATTAATATTTCTAAAAATCCTGTTCAACACAGCAGAACCAAGCACATTGACATTAGACATCATTATATTAGAGATCTTGTTGATGATAAAGTTATCACACTGGAGCATGTTGCCACTGAGGAACAAGTAGCAGATATTTTCACAAAGGCATTGGATGCAAATCAGTTTGAAAAACTGAGGGGCAAGCTGGGCATTTGTCTGCTAGAGGAGTTATAGCAATTACTTCTATCTGAACGTGCTCAAACGTCAATAGCACGTTCACTACTGAGCCAAAACAAATTCAACCTTCGTTTCACACGTCCCTCTACATTCCTCATTCAAACTTACATTTTCGTGGCAATCTCGTTTTTATCAGCATTCCCCAACATTTCTCAGATATTCACGAAACCACTCCAAAAGCTCTGCTTCTCCATGGCTACCTCACCAAAAGAGACCTCATCCCCTGTTTCACCCTCTGTACCATCATCTCCATCATCCACCAAAACTCCATCAAACCAGGAACAACCTGAATTCAATATCCAACCCATACAAATGATTCCTGGTCCAGGCCCTGTTCCTGAGAAACTGGTCCCTAAAAGACAACAGAGAGTGAAGATTTCTGAAAACCCTAGCTTTGCAACAAGCCCTAGGGAAGAAGACACTGAGATGGATAAGAAGATCCACAGTCTTGTGAATAGCATTTTGAAAAATGCTTCTGTCCCTGATGCTGATAAAGATGTTCCAACATCTTCCACCCCAAATGCTGAAGTCCTCTCTTCATCCAGTGAAGAGGAATCAACAGAGGAAGAGGATCAAACCACAGAGGAGACCCTTGCACCAAGGGCACCAGAACCTGCTCCAGGTGACCTCATTGACCTAGAAGAAGTAGAATCTGATGAGGAACCCATTGCCAAAAAGTTGGCACCTGGCATTGCAGAAAGATTACAAAGCAGAAAGGGAAAAACCCCCATTACTAGGTCTGGACGAATCAAAACTACTGCACAGAAGAAGAGCACACCAATCACTCCTACCACATCCAGATGGAGCAAAGTTGCAATCCCTTCCAAGAAGAGGAAAGAAATTTCCTCATCTGATTCTGATGATGATGTCGAACTAGATGTTCCCGACATCAAGAGAGCCAAGAAATCGGGGAAAAAGGTGCCTGGAAATGTCCCTGATGCCCCATTGGACAACATTTCATTCCACTCCATTGGCAATGTTGAAAGGTGGAAATTTGTATATCAACGCATACTTGCTTTAGAAAGAGAACTGGGAAGAGATGCCTTGGTTTGCAAGGAGATCATGGACCTCATCAAGGCTGCTGGACTGCTGAAAACTGTCACCAAGTTGGGAGATTGCTATGAAAGTCTAGTCAGAGAATTCATTGTCAACATTCCCTCTGACATAACAAACAGAAAGAGTGATGAGTATCAGAAAGTGTTTGTCAGAGGAAAATGTATTAGATTCTCCCCTGCTGTAATCAACAAGTACCTGGGCAGACCAACTGAAGGAGTGGTGGATATTGCTGTTTCTGAGCATCAAATTGCCAAGGAAATCACTGCCAAGCAAGTCCAGCATTGGCCAAAGAAAGGGAAGCTTTCTGTAGGGAAGCTAAGTGTGAAGTATGCAATCTTGCATAGGATTGGCACTGCCAACTGGGTACCCACCAATCATACTTCCACTGTTGCCACAGGTTTGGGTAAATTTCTGTATGCTGTTGGAACCAAGTCCAAATTTAATTTTGGAAACTATATTTTTGATCAAACTATTAAGCATTCAGAATCTTTTGCTGTCAAATTACCCATTGCCTTTCCAACTGTATTGTGTGGCATTATGTTGAGTCAACATCCCAATATTTTAAACAACATTGACTCTGTGAAGAAGAGAGAATCTCCTCTATCCCTGCATTACAAACTATTTGAGGGGACACATGTCCCAGACATTGTCTCGACATCAGGGAAAGCTGCTGCTTCAGGTGTTGTGTCCAAGGATGATTTGATTGCTGAACTCAAGGACACATGCAAGGTGCTGGAGGCAACCATCAAAGCCAACACAGAGAAGAAAATGGAGCTGGAACGCCTGATCAAAAGACTCTCAGACAATGGCGTTGATGATGGAGAAGCAGCTGAGGAAGAAGAAGATGCAGCAGAGGATACAGAATCAGATGATGATGATTCTGATGCCACCCCATGACCATCAGACCTTTATGTTTTTGCTTTTTACTCTTACTAGCTATTGGGGCATGTCCTTTTGAATAATTGATTGTTATTGGTCTGTAATAATTGCACATTAATTTCATGCATTCTACCTTTGCCAAATTCTGTCTAAAAAGGGGGAGTAGTAGGATATTATGCATGATTTATGATTTTGAGGGGGAGTAGTATTTGTACTGCTGCTGCTGCTGATGATGATTGATGTAAGCTACTGAAACTAGTAGCTGATAGAAGATGCTGCAGTGAACTGCTGCCTAGCAGAATATTCACTTCACAGCAGCAAGAGCATGGAGACAGGGGGAGCAGAAAGCTGATGTCACGTGAGATGTCTTGACATCCTGGAAAAGACTTGTAGATGTGCAACTTGCAGAATTTCGCTGTCACCACTACAGATACTGCTGTGCTTGATTACTCTGATAATGAAAGTTGCTGATCCCACTTGCATGACTGCTCGTACCTGCTCAGGAAGTGTCTAAGTATGTTTTAGACAAAATTTGCCAAAGGGGGAGATTGTTAGTGCTTAGCTTTACTGAGATTTAAAAGATTGGCTAAAATTTTGTTAAAACATAAGCACTTAGACAATGAAGGAAAGCTGGAGTTGCTGCACATGATGTCTAACATTATGTCAAGGAATCAGATTGGGCTGCACAATGCACAAGGCAAGATAAAATGTCAAATGAAGAATTGAAGCTGCAGGATCCACGATGTCGGATACAATGTCCAGGACATCCTGCCCGAAAATACTGGACACATAAATCTGTTATATCTTTAACAGATTAATGTGCAGTTAGCAACAGATTAGGCGCTATAATCTTTAGGAACGAATTAAAAGATAATTAAAGTTTGAATTACAAACTTGAATAGTTTCGTTCAGGGATTAGAGATTGAAGATAAAAACTAAAAGATAAAACTTTATCTTTTAGATCTTTAAGTGCAGATTTTCAGGAGAATGATAGATCTTATCCAGCGCAAGTTGTTGCAGCCCAGATACGTACACTGCTATATAAACATGAAGGCTGCACGGGTTTTCTATCAAGTCAGAGATTGAAGAGTTATTTTGTGAGTTTTGTGACTTGAGTGTTTTTGTGAGCCACCTTGATGCTACCCTAACATCAAGTGTTGGACCTGAGTGTGTAGAGTTGATCTCTATTGTTCAGAGAGCAATCTCTGGTGTGTCTTTGATTTGTTTGTAAACACGGGTGAGTGATTGAGAGGGAGTGAGAGGGGTTCTCATATCTAAGAGTGGCTCTTAGGTAGAAGTTGCATGGGTAGTGGTTAGGTGAGAAGGTTGTATACAGTGGCTGTTAGATCTTCGAACTAATACTATTTTAGTGGATTTCCTCCCTGGCTTGGTAGCCCCCAGATGTAGGTGACGTTGCACCGAACTGGGTTAACAATTCCCTTGTGTTATTTACTTGTTTAATCTGTTCATACTGTCATATATAATCTGCATGTTCTGAAGCGCGATGTCGTGACATCCTGTACGACATCTGTCCTCAGTATCAGAATTTCACGAAGGATGAGACTTGATATGTCTTTGAAGATCAAAGAAGAAGTAAGAAAGCAATTCGATGCGGGTTTCTTAGCTGTGGCGCGGTACCCGGAGTGGGTGGCCAACATTGTCCCGGTCCCGAAAAAGGACGACAAGGTTCGAATGTGTGTAGACTATCGGGACTTAAACTGAGCCAGTCCTAAAGACAATTTTCCTCTGCCACACATTGATGTATTGGTAGATAATACAGCTAAGTTCGCCCTTGTCTCATTTATGGATGGTTTCTCGGGGTATAATCAAATAAAAATGGCACCCAAAGATGTAGAGAAGACCACTTTCGTCACCCTATGGGGGACGTTCTGCTATAAAGTGATGGCCTTCGGGCTCAAAAATGCTGGGGCAACTTATCAACGTGTCATGGTGGCATTGTGCCATGACATGATGCATAAGGAAATAGAGGTCTACGTAGATGACATGATTGCCAAATCTCGGACTGAGGACGAACACCTCGTCAATCTACGTAAGCTATTCGGAAGGTTGCAGAAATACCAATTGAAGCTAAACCCAACCAAGTGTACCTTTGAGGTAAAGTCGGGAAAGTTGTTGGGATTTATTGTAAGTCAGAAAGGGATAGAGATAGATCCCGAGAAAGTGAAGGCCATCCTTGAAATGCCGGAACCACGCACGGAGAAGCAGGTTCAGGGGTTCTTGGGCAGGTTGAATTACATCGCGAGATTTATCTCGCAACTCACCCCTACCTGTGAGCCCATTTTCAAGCTATTACGTAAGAACCAGACGGTCCTGTGGAACAGTGACTGCCAAGAGGCCTTCGAGAAGATCAAACAGAGTCTCGCAAGCCCCCCGGTGCTCATGCCACCTGTAACAGGAAGACCTCTTTTCCTGTACATGACCATGTTGGACGAGTCTATGGGGTGCGTGTTGGTTCAGCATGATGATTCTGGGAAAAAGGAGCAAGCCATCTACTATCTAAGCAAGAAGTTTACCGCATGTGAGATGAATTACAAAATGCTGGAAAGGACGTGTTGTGCTCTGGTATGGGCATCACATCGGCTTAGGCAGTACATGCTCAGCCATACCACGTGGCTTATTTCCAAAATGGATCCCGTGAAATACATCTTTGAGAAACCGGCCCTCACGGGACGAATCGCTAGGTGGCAGGTACTACTATCTGAATTCGATATCGTTTACGTCACCCAAAAGGCGGTAAAGGGAAGCGCCTTGGCAGATTATTTGGCCCAGCAACCCCTCCAGGATTATCGGCCGATGCACCCTGAGTTCCCAGATGAAGATATCATGGCCCTATTCAAAGAGAAGCAGACGCACGAGGACATAGACAAATGGATTGTTTGCTTCGATGGGGCATCTAATGCTTTGGGCCATGGAGTAGGGGCAGTCCTTGTATCCCCGGATGATCAGTGTATTCCTTTCACGGCTAGGCTAGGTTTTGATTGTACCAACAATATGGCCGAGTACGAAGCATGCGCCCTCGGGGTTTAGGTGGCCATTGATTTTGATGTAAAACTACTCAAAGTGTATGGAGACTCAGCTTTGGTGATACGCCAGTTGAAAGGAGAATGGGAAACTAGGGATCCGAAGTTGATACCCTATCAAACTCACATCTTGAGGTTAGCCAAGTACTTTGACGACATTTTTTTCCACCACATACCTCGGGAAGAGAATCAAATGGCTGATGCATTAGCCACCCTGGCATCCATGTTTCAACTTGCCCCACACGGGGATCTGCCGTACATCGAATTTAGATCTTAAGGCAGGCCGGCATATTGTTATGCAATAGAGGAAGAACGGGATAGGAAACCGTGGTATTTCAACATCAAACAATATGTCGAGAACAAAGAATACCCACCAAGGATTTCTGACAATGACAAAAGGATGTTGAGGAGATTGGCTACTGGTTTCTTTGTAAGTGGTACCATCCTGTACAAACGGAACTACGACATGACCCTCCTACGATGCATAGATGCCAAAGAGGCAAACTTCATGATTGAGGAGATCCACGAGGGTTCATTTGGGACACATGCCAATGGGCATGCCATGGCCAGGAAGATCCTTAGGGCCGGTTATTACTGGCTCACCATGGAGAGCGATTGTTGTGCCCATGTAAAGAAGTGTCATAAATGTCAGGCATACGCGGACAATGTCAATGTTCTGCCACACCCTCTGAATGTTATGTTCGCCCCTTGGCCTTTTTCAATGTGGGGGATAGACGTTATTGGGGCCATCGAACCCAAGGCTTCGAATGGTCACCGCTTCATTCTTGTGGCGATAGACTACTTCACCAAATGGGTCGAAGCAGCTTCTTATACTAATGTCACGAGAAGTGTGGTAGTCAGATTCATCAAGAGGGAGCTAATTTGTCGATACGGACTCCCTAGGAAGATCATCACTGACAATGGCACCAATCATAACAACAAGATGATGTAGGAAATGTGCGAGGATTTCAAGATCCAGCATCATAACTCCACCCCTTATCGGCCAAAGATGAATGGGGCTGTAGAGGCTGCTAATAAAAATATTAAGAAGATTGTCCAGAAGATGACTGTGTCATACAAAGATTGGCATGAGATGTTGCCTTTCGCCCTACATGGATATAGAACTTCAGTACGAACTTCTACTGGGGCAACGCCGTATTCCTTGGTTTATGGGATGGAAGCAGTACTCCCATTTGAGGTAGAGGTTCCTTCTCAAAGGATAATAGCAGAGTCAAGCCTAGGAGAGTCAGAATGGGCTCAATCACGCTACGACCAACTCAACCTTATTAAAGGTAAGCGTTTGACGGCCATGAGCCATGGGCGTCTGTATCAACGAAGGATAAAAAACGCGTTTGACAAGAAGGTACGTCCGTGCAAGTTTAACGAGGGGGACCTTGTGCTAAAGAAGATGTCCCACGCTGTTAAGGACAATCGGGGCAAGTGGGCCCCGAATTATGAAGGGTCTTTCGTGGTGAAAAGAGCTTTCTCTGGGGGTGCTTTGATACTCACCAACATAGATGGTGAGGAGCTACCCTCGCCCGTGAACTCCGATATTATTAAGCGATACTATGCTTGAAGTCTGGGGCAATCGAGAGGACCGTTGCATGTTCTTTTACTTCTGAGTTTTTATTCTTCTTGGTTTCCTCCAGGGATTCCCTTTCACTGTAATTGTCTCGTTTCTTTAAAAGAAGAGGAGATGGGTTAGGCTTCAGTCCTCCCTTTGGTTTTAAACCTTGTGTTAGTTTATAATCACCTGAGCCCTCTTCGCTTTGGTTCATGGGGTGCCCCAAACGTGTAAAATTAAAATTGAACCTAACCAGCTTTCACTAATAAAATCGTCGCATTAGGAACATTCATGCATGCACATACACATGCATATCTTGTGGTAACAGGGGCATGATCATCTTAGGCCTTGGTCAGAAGTCGAGACGAGTTGACGGCAGAAATCAACCAAGGTAAGATAATGACCCGGTCACGATTGGCCGCACATTGTTTGCTCCCTACTTGCAGGTACTTAGGCACAGATGCAAATGGAGGATAGGGTCACGACCGACCAATCGTCGTCCCTTCCCGACGTTGGGCCAACAGAGAACGTCGCTGCAAGGCAGCCCAGTATCCTTTGAATTCATAGTATTTTATTACTATTGTTTGTTTTAAATAAGTAATCGACGCCTAATCCTAACTTAAGTAGGTTCAAGTAGGCAAAACGCTAACCCATAAGAGGGGGGGAAGGCATGGTTAATGTATCCCAAAAAAAAAATGGCAGGTTAGCTCGCCTGGGCGAGCAACCCCTGCATCCAAAATATAAAAACGAGGGAGGGAAACGTTTTTGTACCCAAAAACTCCCTCCCCCCCCCCCCTCATTCAAAAGAGAGAACTCACGAAGGCTTGCGGTTTTTGCTCCCCTAAGCCACTTTTGGTTGCGTTTTGCTTTCATTTTCGTTGTTTCTACTCACTCCAACAAGTAAGTATTCAATCCTTGAGTTTTTTGCTTTCCGTTGGTGCATTTTGTTCATTTTGGTGCTCTAAATTGTGAGAACATGCTCATGCTTGTGGGGCAGTTTTGGGTTGCTTTTTATGCTTGATTTGTTGAGTTAAGGATTTGTGTGAGAAGGCCTTAGGCCTATGATGTATTCTGAAGCAATGGGGCATGCCACATTGCCCCCATTCTCTTGCAATTTATGTCTAAACATGCGCCCACCAAGTGCTCGGTGAAATGCCCCAATGACGTATGAATGTGATTTTGTAAAATTGGGATTGTGGGACTGGTTTATATATATATAGGGACAGCATAGGGAATTCAAATAGGCCCCCAAATGCAATCCCAAGATTAGGAACCCAAGCTTTTAGCTTCAATGCAAGGAAACATACTTATGGCTAAGGACCTAAATTTTGGTTTTAGCAGTAGAAAAGCATGAAAATTAGGACTTGCTTATAAGAGTTTTTACTCGAATTTGGGCTGCCCCGTGATTGATACTTTGCGCCTAGGTAGCATGGAAAAAGCTTTTCAATAGAATGTAGATATATGTGTGAATATAGGTACCATGGAAAACACCTTGCAACGGTGTGTATATATGTGAACATATGGCATGAAATTCTTTGCAAGGGGTGAATGAATATTGAGGTCGCTTCCTAAATGAATGTATGATAGCATGGAATTCCCTTTTGAATGCAAGTGTGTGCATAATGTAAATAGCTTGCCAATATGCATAAGTGTGAGTGAAACAATAAAAGTTTGTATGATATATATTTCAAATATGTGTAGGTAGTTTGTGATAGCAAATGTTTAGGATGTAATTAAGTGTAAATTTTGACGCAATGCCTTGAGCGTAAAAGTGTATGTTCTTTTCAAAATGCATATGTATGTGTGACAATTAGAATGTGTCGGAAGTCCTTGTATGTTGGCATAAATAGTAGGATATTCTACACATACGTGTGTGCATAAATAGATTACATGAGTTCGTTCTAACATAAGAGGGATTAGCATGTCATTTTTATGTTAAGATAAGCATTATCTTGTAAAACTAACTTCCCAAATGTTTGTTCTCGCAGGAAATGGCCCCAAGGAAGCTTGCCTCAAAGAGATCCAGGAAGGATAAAGCGGCTGAAGGAACCAGTTCCGCTCCCGAATATGACAGTCATCGTTTTAGGAGCGCTGAGCACCAGCAGCGCTTCGAGGCCATCAAGGGATGGTCATTTCTCCGGGAGCGACGCGTCCAGCTCAGGGACGACGAGTATACCGACTTCCAGGAGGAGATAATTTGCCGGCGATGGGCATCGCTGGTTACCCCCATGGCCAAGTTCGACCCAGACATAGTCCTCGAGTTTTATGCCAATGCTTGGCCTACAGATGAGGGTGTGCGAGATATGCGATCCTGGGTGAGGGGTCAGTGGATCCCATTCGATGCAGATGCTCTCAGCCAGTTCCTGGGATATCCTTTAGTGCTGGAAGAGGGCCAGGAGTGCGAGTATGGCCAGAGGAGGAACCGGGCCGATGGGTTTGATGAGGAGGCCATCGCCCAATTGCTGTGTATACCGGGGCAGGATTTTGCCCGAACTGCTGCGGGGAGACGGGTGCGGATCATGCGCACCAACATGACTACTCTGACCCAGATATGGATGACGTTGCTGCTCAGCAACATCTAGCCCAGCGATCATAATTCTGACCTCCCCCTGCCGAAGTGTCAGCTGGTGTACGCCATCCTGACATGGATGAGCATTCACGTGGCTCAGTTGATCGCTGATGCCATCTATCTATTTGCAGGTATGGCGCCTACCAGGCACCCTCTGGACCCAGATAAGTCCAACAGGGCCCTGGGATTTCCCGCTTTGATCACAGGACTCTGCTAGTCGTTCGGAGTCCCCGTCGCACCTAGCAAGGTGATTCGGCCGCCCATCACCCGAGCTTTTATTGAGAAGTATTGCACGCAGAGACAGGCCCAGGGGGATGCTCCGCAGGTCGCAGACGCGCCCCCACTTCATCAGGCTGGCCCAGCTGGATCATTTGGTACGGAGCAGTATTTACGGCATTTGGTTCGCCAGCAGGCGGCCAACCACCGGGCGCATGTACAGACCCATGATTGTCTTTACCAGTTGAGCCTCAGCCTGCAGAGCCAGGGTTTTACTTCTTTTCCATGACCTACTCCGGATCAGTTCATGGCAGAGGTCGCATGGCCCGGAGATTGGCCTGAGGCCCGGGCAGGAGAGGCACCAGCAGAGGCTCCCGACGAGGCATGTGAGGCCCGCGAGGACGAGGAGATGACCGATTTGCTTGATTTATTGGAAGGGAGTGGAGCCTCATGATTAGGAGATCCCTAGATCCATATTTCTTTTTATGTTATGTTTATGTTTCCATTTTTTTTCCTGTTACATATCATCTTATTTTTGTTTAACTAAGGGACTAACGTTTGTTTCGTGTTGATTGACTTTTGTTTTATACATACATATCGTTTGAGTCGTTACGTTAGTACTTGTTTCGTTGTTGTCAATAGTGTCTGTTGAAATTCCGGAATCGCGTAGAATTTTTCATTTAGGAACGCCGTCCTAAAAATAAAATGAACCAAAATCATGATAAAAAAGAAAGAAGTGTTGTGAATAAAATGTCTGCATATATAAAGAAAAAGGAAAATGTGAATAGAAGGGTTTTTATAAAAATATATGTGTAGAGAAATTCTTGTGTGTGTGAACAACGAGTGTATATAAAGAAACTTTTGTAAGAACCATAGGTGTGCCTTGGAGAAAAACGAAAAGGATCTTTGAATGAAAATAGGGTTTGACCGTGTGACGTAAAGAGAGAGAGTTCCAATGCGTATACAGAAAAAGTTTGTCATGTATAAGAGTGTAGATATACAAAGAAAAATTTCTTCATAGAGGACCATAGGTGTATAATTTTGTGAATATATAAAAATGAAACAAAAAAGAAAAAGAAAGAAAGACCGCGAAGGTCGACATGTTATAGTTAAGAAGTATAAATCATTCGTAAAGAGCAAACGTATCTTCTGGAAACAAGGGACTGACACTAAGAGTTTATTTTCTGGAATAACCGAGAGAAGAATGGATGAATTCATTGAACTGATGAAAGAACATAACTTGGAAACGTTGGGTCTATTTGTGTAAATTCCCAACCGTAGTATCACAATGCCATAAACGGGATGCTTGAGTGCCCACCTGGCTGTAGCCATGACTAATTTTGCACGTTGTTTTCAAATCATCATTGTCACGCGTGCCTTGTGGAGTAATATGGGAGTTCGGCCCGGGACCGACACCTTGACACCCAAATTTGTTTTGCCCCAGATATCAAGATTGGGTTCCCACGATAAAAGACCCCATTGAAACACAACCTTAGACTTTTTGAACCTTGGCCTATCAAAAGAATCCTCATCCTTTCCCCCGAAGCAAAGGACAGCGGAATCTCCTCAAGGGAGAGCAAATAGAATGCTAAAACCTGATTTCCCAAAGAAAGGAAAGGAGGAAGTGGAAAGAAAAGGAAGAAATGAAAAGAAAAGAAAGAAAAAGAACAATAAAAAAGAAAGAAAAAGAAGGATTCCCGATCGAAGATTGAAAGGAAGTGAAAATAGAAAAGATCGGAGGAAAACAGAGTAATTCTCGATCAATGAAAGAAAGGGAATGGAAAATCTTCAGACCAGATAAATTTTCGGCAAGATAAGTGACTGCCAGCAAAGGAAAACCCATTTTTGGTGTCTCTTCCTTTCGAATTGCCATTCGAAGTCATTCTCGACTGGCGATATCCCACCCCACATGAACAAAGAGGAAAAGATCGAAACACCCAGCTTCCTCTCCAAAAACACTACCCTCGAGAAAATCCTATAGGTCCGTGATCGTACGTTTGATCTTTGATTCGATAGGAAATCGTGTGCAAAATAAAGTCATGGTGCAGTTATGGTTTGGGAATAGGGTGAAACACTTGCCTGTGTGAGTTTTATACACTATGAGTGATTTATTTTCAGCTTAGCCCGATGTTTCCCCCGCATGTTCATTTAAAAGCTAAATGTTGACATCCGGCCCTTTCATTTTCGGTCACAAGGAAGATTACCCTTGGCACAAGTATATTGTCTCTCTAAGATATGGTGCTCTCGCGAATGATTTATTTTTCTTTGCAAAAAGCATGTTTGCCTTTTTTAGGTGGAAAAAACCAGGTGGACCATTCGGTACTACCAACATTTTATTCGGAGCCCCCATGAATTGTGTTTTCGTTCATGCATCCTCCACCCAAAGAGTTTGGAGCTATGCTTCATGATTGCCTAGTGAGGACCCTCTAGTGCAATCCTCCATCCTCCCGTTTTTTTCGGAGCCCCATGAATTGCGTTTTCGTTCATGCATCCTCCACCCAAAGAGTTTGGAGCCATGCTTCATGATTGACTAGTGAGGACCCTCTAGTGCAATCCTCCATCCTCGCCTTTTTTTCGGAGCCCCATGAATTGCGTTTTCGTTCATGCATCCTCCACCCAAAGAGTTTGGAGCTATGCTTCATGATTGACTAGTGAGGACCCTCTAGTGCAATCCTCCATCCTCGCCTTTTTTTCGGAGCCCCATGAATTGCGTTTTCGTTCATGCATCCTCCACCCAAAGAGTTTGGAGCTATGCTTCATGATTGACTAGTGAGGACCCTCTAGTGCAATCCTCCATTCTCGCCCTTTTTTTCGGAGCCCCATGAATTGCGTTTTCGTTAATGCATCCTCCACCCAAAGAGTTTGGAGCTATGCTTCATGATTGACTAGTGAGGACCCTCTAGTGCAATCCTCCATTCTCGCCTTTTTTTCGGAGCCCCATGAATTGCGTTTTCGTTCATGCATCCTCCACCCAAAGAGTTTGGAGCTATGCTTCATGATTGACTAGTCAGGACCCTCTAGTGCAATCCTCCATTCTCTCCCTTTTTCGGAGCCCCATGAATTGCGTTTTCGTTCATGCATCCTCCACCCAAAGAGTTTGGAGCTATGCTTCATGATTGACTAGTCAGGACCCTCTAGTGCAATCCTCCATTCTCTCCCTTTTTCGGAGCCCCATGAATTGCGTTTTCGTTCATGCATCCTCCACCCAAAGAGTTTGGAGCTATGCTTCATGATTGAGTAGTGAGGACCCTCTAGTGCAATCCTCCATTCTCGCCTTTTTTTCGGAGCCCCATGAATTGCGTTTTCGTTTATGCATCCTCCACCCAAAGACTTTGGGGCTATGCTTCATGAATGACTAGTGAGGACCCTCTAGTGCAATCCTCCATTCTCGCCTTTTTTTCGGAGCCCCATGAATTGCGTTTTCATTCATGCATCCTCCACCCAAAGAGTTTGGAGCTATGCTTCATGATTGACTAGTGAGGACCCTCTAGTGCAATCCTCCATTCTCGCCCTTTTTTCGGAGCCCCATGAATTGTGTTTTCGTTCATGCATCCTCCACCCAAAGAGTTTGGAGCTATGCTTCATGATTGACTAGTGAGGACCCTCTAGTGCAATCCTCCATCCTCGCCTTTTTTTCGGAGCCCCATGAATTGCGTTTTCGTTCATGCATCCTCCACCCAAAGAGTTTGGAGCTATGCTTCATGATTGACTAGTGAGGACCCTCTAGTGCAATCCTCCATTCTCGCCCTTTTTTTCGGAGCCCCATGAATTGCGTTTTCGTTCATGCATCCTCCACCCAAAGAGTTTGGAGCTATGCTTCATGAATGACTAGTGAGGACCCTCTAGTGCAATCCTCCATTCTCGCCCTTTTTCAGAGCCCCATGAATTGCGTTTTGGTTCATGCATCCTCCACCCAAAGAGTTTGGAGCTATGCTTCATAATTGACTAGTGAGGACCCTCTAGTGCAATCCTCCATTCTCGCCTTTTTTTCGGAGCCCCATGAATTGCGTTTTCGTTTATGCATCCTCCACCCAAAGACTTTGGGGATATGCTTCATGATTGACTAGTGAGGACCCTCTAGTGCAATCCTCCATTCTCGCCTTTTTTTCGGAGCCCCATGAATTGCGTTTTCATTCATGCATCCTCCACCCAAAGAGTTTGGAGCTATGCTTCATGATTGACTAGTGAGGACCCTCTAGTGCAATCCTCCATTCTCGCAGTTTTTTCGGAGCCCCATGAATTGCGTTTTTGTTCATGCATCCTCCACCCAAAGAGTTTGGAGCTATGCTTCATGATTGACTAGTGAGGACCCTCTAGTGCAATCCTCCATTCTCGCCCTTTTTTTCGGAGCCCCATGAATTGCGTTTTCGTTCATGCATCCTCCACCCAAAGAGTTTGGAGCTATGCTTCTTGATTGACTAGTGAGGACCCTCTAGTGCAATCCTCCATTCTCGCCTTTTTTTCGGAGCCCCATGAATTGCGTTTTCGTTCATGCATCCTCCACCCAAAGAGTTTGGAGCTATGCTTCATGAATGACTAGTGAGGACCCTCTAGTGCAATCCTCCATTCTCGCCCTTTTTCAGAGCCCCATGAATTGCGTTTTCGTTCATGCATCCTCCACCCAAAGAGTTTGGAGCTATGCTTCATGATTGACTAGTGAGGACCCTCTAGTGCAATCCTCCATCCTCGCCTTTTATTCGGAGCCCCATGAATTGCGTTTTCGTTCATGCATCCTCCACCCATAGAGTTTCGAGCTATGTTTCATGATTGACTAGTGAGGACCCTCGAGTGCAATCCTCCATTCTCGCCTTTTTTTCGGAGCCCCATGAATTGCGTTTTCGTTCATGCATCCTCCACCCAAAGAGTTTGGAGCTATGCTTCACGATTGACTAGTGAGGACCCTCTAGTGCAATCCTCCATTCTCGCCCTTTTTTTCGGAGCCCCATGAATTGCGTTTTCATTCATGCATCCTCCATGCGTTAAAATTAGAAGCTGTCTAAGATAGCCGGCGG
>NC_038246.2:7922890-7924697 GCF_000004515.6 Glycine max | reverse complement strand
GGGTTTTTTTGATGCATCCTCCCCCCCCCAGAGGTTGTGGGGTTTGTTCTTGATTACTAGTGAGGACCCCCTTATGCGATACTCCCCTCTCTCCCTCTTTTTTGGAGACCCCTGAAATGCGTTTTTGTTCATGCATCCTCCACCCAAAGAGTATGGAGATATGCTTCTTGATTGACTAGTGAGGAGCCTTTAGTGCAATCCTCCATTCTCGCCTTTTTTTTGGAGCCCCCTGAAATGCGGTTTTGTTCATGCATCCTCCACCCCAAAAGTTTGGAGGTATGGTTCCTGATTGACTAGTGAGGACCCTTTAGTGCAAATCTCCCATTTTGCCCTTTTTTTTGGAGCCCCCTGAATTGGGTTTTCGTTCATGCATCCTCCACCCAAAGAGTTTGGAGGTATGCTTCATGATTGAATAGTGAGGACCCTTTAGTGCAATCCTCCATTCTCGCCCTTTTTTTCGGAGCCCCATGAATTGCGTTTTCGTTCATGCATCCTCCACCCAAAGAGTTTGGAGCTATGCTTCATGATTGACTAGTGAGGACCCTCTAGTGCAATCCTCCATCCTCGCCTTTTATTCGGAGCCCCATGAATTGCGTTTTCGTTCATGCATCCTCCACCCATAGAGTTTCGAGCTATGTTTCATGATTGACTAGTGAGGACCCTCGAGTGCAATCCTCCATTCTCGCCTTTTTTTCGGAGCCCCATGAATTGCGTTTTCGTTCATGCATCCTCCACCCAAAGAGTTTGGAGCTATGCTTCACGATTGACTAGTGAGGACCCTCTAGTGCAATCCTCCATTCTCGCCCTTTTTTTCGGAGCCCCATGAATTGCGTTTTCATTCATGCATCCTCCACCCAAAGATTTTGGAGCTATGCTTCATGATTGACTAGTGAGGACCCTCTAGTGCAATCCTCCATTCTCGCCTTTTTATTCGGAGCCCCATGAATTGCGTTTTCGTTCATGCATCCTCCACCCCAAAGAGGTTTGGAGCTATGCTTCATGATTGACTAGTGAGGACCCTCTTAGTGCAATCCTCCATTCTCGCCCTTTTTTTCGGAGCCCCATGAATTGCGTTTTCGTTCATGCATCCTCCACCCAAAGAGTTTGGAGCTATGCTTCATGATTGACTAGTGAGGACCCTCTAGTGCAATCCTCCATTCTCGCCCTTTTTTTCGGAGCCCCATGAATTGCGTTTTCGTTCATGCATCCTCCACCCAAAGAGTTTGGAGCTATGCTTCATGATTGACTAGTGAGGACCCTCTAGTGCAAATCCTCCCATTCTCGCCCTTTTTTTCGGAGCCCCATGAATTGCGTTTTCGTTCATGCATCCTCCACCCAAAGAGTTTGGAGCTATGCTTCATGATTGACTAGTGAGGACCCTCTAGTGCAATCCTCCATTCTCGCCCTTTTTTTCGGAGCCCCATGAATTGCGTTTTCGTTCATGCATCCTCCACCCAAAGAGTTTGGAGCTATGCTGCATGATTGACTAGTGAGGACCCTCTAGTGCAATCCTCCATCCTCGCCTTTTATTCGGAGCCCCATGAATTGCGTTTTCGTTCATGCATCCTCCACCCATAGAGTTTGGAGCTATGTTTCATGATTGACTAGTGAGGACCCTCGAGTGCAATCCTCCATTCTCGCCTTTTTTTCGGAGCCCCATGAATTGCGTTTTCGTTCATGCATCCTCCACCCAAAGAGTTTGGAACTATGCTTCATGATGGACTAGTGAGGACCCTCTAGTGCAATCCTCCATTGTCCATTTTTTGTTTGGAGCCCCATGAAGTGCGTTTTCGTTCATGCATCCTCC
>NC_038246.2:7292093-7311668 GCF_000004515.6 Glycine max | reverse complement strand
AATTTTGAAACTAAACCATGCATTCCATCTACCGTCCATCGCATAGGTATCAAACTAGTTGGTTAAATAAACTAGGGTTGTTCGGCTGAGTGCTTGCACATCCTCATAATGTCTTAACCATATAAGATTTAGTTAAAGAAATACTTTTCAACTTGAGAAGCCAAAAAATATTTCTACGCATATTTTAAAACAACTATTTACTTAAAAATAAATAATAAAGTATATGAGACATAATCAAGCATTTTATTGAAACCAAAATATAAGATAAATGCAGTGTAATGCAACTAATTTGACATAATATGATCTCATCTAAATTTGATTAATAATGTTTTAAATTTAAATCAATTAGATTATTTTAGAAACATGTATATCCCCTACAGGAAATCATTCAACTTCAGTATCATAGAATTACTAGCAACAAATTTATCTCTTAAAATAGTTAACGTAATTGCATACACTTATCTCAAATTCGAAATTGTTAAAGTTAGAATAATCTCATGTTGTATCAATTGATGCAATCAGTTCATGGTTTAAGTCATTTAGATTTTATTAAGTAATTTTAAAAGATTATTTTTATTTTTTTCATAAGTCAATTTAAAGGGATATCTTGGATTAGGATTTTAAAAGATTATTTTAGTATAAAAAAATTTGTGAATTTAAAAAAAAAATATGTAAAAATGTTATGACTTGTCAGGTTTCTTTATAAGATATTTATATGATGATTTAAATTTTAATAAATTTAATTTATAAGATTTGAAAAGTCTTTGTAAATTTTAAAAAATACATCCAAAATTACAAGAGTTAGTGAACAAAATAATAAGAAGTGATGCAGTTTAGATTAAAAAATAAAATAAAATCAATATGATTTTTTTAATCTTTTAATAGCTAAATTGATTCTAACGGTCATCTTATACTAACTCTTATTGTAATAACGTCTTTTGATTCTCCCTTTTAGGTTTGAACAATGGATTTTAAATTATATACTAGTTTCTTATATGTTTTAATTACTACAATAACATATATTAAATGGGGTGCAATAATAAATATATATAATAATAGAAGGGAGTGCTAAGGGGAGGACGAAATTAAGGATATTGATAGTCATTAACATTGTATAGGTGATGAATTTAGTCAATATAAGAAAAGCATGAGTAGTCTTAACATATAAGACAAGCATTAATTTAATTTAGAAAACAAATAAAAAGTAATGAGATGAGTATATTTGATATTTTTTTATTTTAAAAGAATAGGAAAAACATATATGATTCATGCATCTTAAAAAATATTATTTCTTGAGAGTTATTTGGTATGTCTTTAAATTGAGTAGGTCTTAGTTTTGTGTTGGATATTGAAGAAAGAACATAGAAAAGAGTAATCAATAGAAAAAGAAAAAAAAATCAATCAAAATTCCAAGAATTTTGATGGGATTATTTCATAAATGTTTTAGAATAAAAAGTTAGATACAATTCAACAAAATTCATTCTTTTAGGATTGATTTGACTGCATGTATTTGAAGACTTTTTATAAGTTATAAAAAAAATTAATTAAATATTACTAAATTTTGTTATTATTCTTAAAAAAAATCCTAAAAATCTTAATTAAATATCACTAAATTTATTTATATCATATTTAATATCACAAAACTTTTTCATAATAAAAACTATTTTAAAATCCTTTCAAATATTGTTCCAATACACCCTCTAAACTTATATCTATAAATTAAAATTCATAAAATCTAAAATTAATCCGTATAATTAAATATTTTACATAACTATATCTAAAGAGAAAATGCATATTCAAAATTAACTTAATAATATAAAATTTTATATTTGGACAAATTAATTTTCTATTAATTTATCACTCAGGAATCTGTTTTAACATTCGAATGTTTCTTTTTTTTACATCAATATCTATATACTAAAATTGAAGTATGTGGAATATACTAAAATATCCATGGCTGAGAGCTTGACAGCTGTCCAATTTTTTGATTTTTTGGTCATTTATGCCCTTCTAGGTTGGGTTGGTTTTCTGCCACCTTGCTGCCATGTGTTATTTTATGGTTATGGTTTTAAGCCACGTAGCTTGGTGTGTTGTTGAGTGATTAGATTGCCGTTTCAGTTTTGGTGGTTGGTGGTGTACGTGGCTTCTTTCTAGCGTTTTTGAGTCTTTCACTAGCAAGTTCCAAGCTGCTGATTTATGCTGGTTGCATTTTTTCTTGATTTGATGTCTGTTTCACTTTTTCATTTGTTTTTGTTGGCTTCGTCTTCAATATAGTTTTCTGTTGTTTAGGATTTTGGCGTGAGGCTGTGGTTTCCAGTTCGTGATTTTCGTTCTTCTGTGGTTGAAGGTTCGAGTGCATGTTTATGTTCTTTTAGCACGTGTTCTGTTCTATTCTTTATTGTTCACAAATTCTTGTTTTCTTTTCGTTGTCCTGCATTTGTCAATTGTTCTTTGGATTGCATTTACATGGTTTTGGATTGATCGTATTATTCCTTTAGAGCTATAATTGTTTGGTTCTGTTTTTTGCTTTTTGCTGAGTTGGCTTTTTTGTTTTTTGTCTCTTATAACTGGCTTCAATGGTTGGATTGTATTTACATGGTTTTTGGTTAATCATATTATTGTTCGTTTGTTGTGCATGTGTGTTTTTTATTAACCATATTATTGTTTGTTGTTGTGCATGTGTGATTTTGTCAGGTTTTTGTTGTTTGGTGATTTTGGTTTCTGCATGTTTATGTTGCTCTGGCACGTGTTCTGTTCTGTTTTTAATTATTTACAAATTCTTAGTTTTCTTTTTGTTGGCTTCCATTTGTCTGTTATTGTTCGTTGGATTGATTGATAGTGTAAGTACTTTTTGTGGTATGTTGGCATTGATGGAAATCTTATTGCATGTGTGGTTTAAGGATGGGTTGGTATTCTGTTTTCCAAAAGCTGAACTTTGTTGTGTTTGTTTTCGGCCTTTCTATTTGTTTGTTGATGGTTGCAATATTATTTGTTCAGAGATATAATTTTTGTTTCTGCTTCTCTGCTATTTGCTGATTTGGCTTTTCTTTTTTGGTTCAGGTTGTTGCATGTATTGCTTAGTAGTTCAACGAATAGTATCATAGTTTTTATGGTATTTTGTCATTCATTGAAATGTTATTGCATGTCTCATTTGAGTCTGTGTTGCTATTCTATTTTTTGTTAGCATTATTTTCTATTCTAAATTGACAATCATTCTTTACATAGCATTTGCATGGTTTTGGATTTATTACATTTTTCATTTAGAATTGGCAGGTCTATGTAATTTTATGGCGAGGATTCCTGACAAGATTAGGTCTATTGATGGATCAAAAGAAATGCTTAAGCTTGCTGTTAGGATCACCGATCTTTGGTTCGTTGGGACTCCAACAAGTCTGAGCAAGCGAAGATGGTTTTTGTTGATTCTGAGGTATATTTTGTGCTCTCTATTTGATTGTTGCATTGTTGTTCATGTCATTTATTGATTATATAGTTTGCATATTTCAGGGTGATCAAATTCATGCTATTTGTAAATCGGACCACCTCAAGTCTTGGAAAGCTGATTTGAAAGAGAATTGCACTTATGTTATGCATAATTTCAAAGTTGTTAAGAATGATGGTCAATTTAGAGTGTGCGAACATGAGTACAAGTTATTTTTTATTGGAGTGACGGTTGTTAGAGAAGCTGATTTGCATGAACTGCCTTTTAAGGAATTTAGATTTGTTGAATTTGCAAATGTTGTTGCTGGCAATTTTGTGTCTGGCTGTTGGTTGGTGAGTGCAGTCACAATTTGTGCTTTCATTTTGATCATAACTTCTTTGGGTTTTTTTCGATGACCTATTTTCATTTCTGGTGGTTTAAGATATTATTGGGGTCGTTGATCAGGTGGTCTTTCGGCATGTTTCATCGAAAAATACCAGGGTTGTTTTTAGAATGAAGGATTTGAGGTTATGGTTAATCACAGTTTTTGCTATCTCCTGTGTATATTTGGTTATTTAGAGTTTATATTGTCGAGAATTTTATTTTTCATTTTGCATGGTGCTTATGTCTATCTTATCCTTATGAGGTGATGGATGTAATGTTGTTTCTTTGCTGTAGTGGTGAAATTTTGTCTTGCACACTTTGGGAGAATTACTGTACTCAGTTCCTATCCTATTTGAATGAACGCGGGGATGATGGGCCGATGGTTATTATATTGACACATGCCAGAATAAAAGATGCACAGGGTAAGTATGATATTTTATTTGCTGATTTGGATATTCAATAGCTGAGTTTTGTTGTTGCTGTTGTTGGCATTTACAGGAAGTTATCCAGCTTCAGTGAGCAATTCCTTCAAGGCGTCAAAACTATTGATTAATGATCCTATATTGGAAATTCAGGAATTTAAAGAGAGGTATTTTGCTTATCATCTTTGCTCTGTGGTTGTTAAATTCGTGTGACAATCGTCTTGACTGTTTTCTGTTGCTTTATTCTATTTATTCGATTGGCTTAGGCTTTTAGATTTAGGTGTTGAGGTGAGTCGAGTTTTGCTACCTGGCGATCAAGCAAGCTCACAAGTTTCAGGGGGAAGTCAGCTATCATCAAAGGATTCGTTTCTTTCAAAGGCTGAAGCCAAAACTATTTTAGAAATCAATGTCATTTCTGAGGTGGACCTGTTATCTGTGTTTATTTTATATTCATTGCAGTTGGAAGTCGAATTTGGCTAGATTTGTTCGCATTCATATATTATAGCTAATGTGTCTAACAATGGCATTTTATTGTTGGCAATTTGATTGTTATGGTTTTTTAAAAGGACGTTGTTTGTGTTACGGTGGGGACTATTAGCAAAATAGTCATGGATAACCATTCATGGTGTTATCCAGCCTGTGCTCAATGTCATAGGAAAACTGACATCCAAACAGGACCATTCACATGTGGATGTGGCAAGGATAATGATCAGCCTGTTCTGAGGTAATTGGAGTTTTAGTTCATTAACATGTTTTATTCAGTATTTTGTTTTTGACTGGCATCTAAATTGGTAGGTATAGAGTTGAAGTCATGGTTACCCAAAACAATGAGAGTACAAATTTTTGCTCTGGGACCGTGAATGTGCTGAATTGATTGGTGAAACAGCTGATGATGTGAATAGGGTCAAGATTGAAGTATGTTCATGCTTTATCATATGCTGCTTCTCATTTTATGTATTATATTTTGTTCTTCGAGTTGTAACTGGCAGCTGGTGAATTTGTGCTGTTTCTGGCAGGATGGTGATCTTGATTTGAATGCTTCCCCTCAAGCACTTGACAAATTGTTGGGTCATGTGCTTGCTTTTAAGGTCAGGATTCAATCAAAATTCAAAAATGCAGTGTTCTTAGATACTCAAATGACCTAGATTTGATCAATGTTGTTCTCAAGATGCTGCCTGATAGTGAGGTGTTCTTTTCTGATATCTATTTTAGTCGTTGTTGTCATAATGATATGATTCATGAATTAGACTATCATCAACTTATATATGATGCAGGCATGTTCCAAAATAGATCCTTCCAATGTTGATTGCAATAATACTATGCATGCTAAATGTGTAAGTTAATGTTGTTGTCATGAACATCGATATGTTATATTGTTTTTTATTTACCAGTTTATGCTTTATGCAGCAGTCTCTGTCTGTCACAGCTGACCATGATCCGGTTGCCGGATTCCCTTTAACACCCAAAAAGCGGGTGTCATCTGATGAAGTTGATGATGAGTTAGGGAGCTCGCCCAGCCCAACTATCGTCTAACAAATTTAGCTTATTCCAGATTCTTATTGTTGTGTTTCCACGGTGCTATTAAAATATTGTCATATTGAACAGGCAATTATGTAGTTTTCGTTATCACTGCATTTGACAATTCCCTTGGCATTTTTTTCCAGCATGCTGATGCTTTGAACATTTGAAAACCGGTTTTTTTGGATTCATGCTTTTAGACGTTGTAAATTAAGATTTGTCCATATTATGTGTTCCTGCTGTAGTATTGCAAGTTTTCTTATATTAAATATGGCACTAAAAACAATTGATTTTCCCAGTATTCACTGTTTGGTTGTCCTCGATACAATTGAACTGTTGTTTATCATACCTTTGATGGTCTATATGGTTCTAACAAATTAATGGAGGAGTTAGCCTAAATAAAAAAAATGGTGAAGGAGATAAATTGATGCTCAAATAACATCAAATATTAAAAACAACCAAGGAGGAAAATTTATAGCTACATTGGCGATCATGTTGATACTCGATATTCTCACGTTCTTAATCTGTTTCTTGGTTAACTGCTTAATGAATTCCATTCCCATCTGAATTGCGTGAAAATAACAACAAAAAAACCAGATTGAGAAAAAATAGAATGCAAAGGATTGTGTTAAATTTTTAGTTTCAGTTTTCCTTCTCAATGGAGGTGCTCTTTAAATTAATAAAAGTTTCTATCTTGACATCATATTTCCTCATTTGGAATGTGTTTGCCATGAATGTTATCACTCCATTTTTTTTAGCTATCACTGCTTTGCTAACATCATGTGTTCGATATTTCAATTGCAATTTTTCAGTTCATTGATGGCTTACGCAACTATAATCTTGATTTTAACTACAGCAAAGTAGAACTATATAAAATAGGTCTAATCTATGGCCAAGAGAAATCAAAGAAAAATTTGTGATGTGCCGGACAAGGTTACATAATGCCAAATAAAAGATGTAAAATAGAAATTTCATATTTCAAGTTGAACACATGAGCTAATAGATTTGAGTGTACAAATTAAACAAATTTGTGTTAGTGAATGCAAAATTCATCAATATATATACAATGTCTTCCATTGCAAGCTTAGTAGCAGTTACAGAAGTCAATATTTCCGCCAATGACTATGATCATTTCTACCTTACCTATTTTTGATTATGGCCTTGGTTTGTATGTCTAGATTGACACCAGAGTCCTAAATAGACAATATCTTTCATTGCAAGCTTAGCAACAGTCCCAAAACCCAATTTTTCTCGAAACCAAGTGTCATGATTTCTATATTACCAATTTTACTAGCTGTTAATGTTGCATCATAGTTTTGCTATGTCATCTAGCTTTGGTCTCATCTCTTTACCTTACAATTCAGTCAATTCTATCATTACCCTTTTTCAATATACAGAATTAGCAACATGCAAACATATCTAATCCAGGAAATTCCACCACTAATAGTCAGCCTATAATCCATAACCAATGAAATGCCTCATCTCCGATTTATTCCATCTTCTAATTTTATTGTAGTTTCTGCAGATTTAAAATAAGCATTTGGTTCTTCGTTTGAACATAAATCTATTGTTTAGTTTATAATTCACTCAATTCTGCCTTTAGTCATTTTCAACATGCAGAACTATCAACATGCAAAGAGATCTGATTCTGCAAAAGCCAGGATCAACAGAAAACGTATTATGCAGCAGAAGCGACATGGTCATGCTCAGTCATCTTCACAACCAATAGTTAACTGCACTTCAGAATATAATAGTGAGACATCTCATATAGCATGTTCTGCAAGGAATCAATTTACTTAGCTGCCTTAATCACATTTTCTTTTGTTTTTTCTCTATTTTTTAGTGATTGCGTCTGATTCATCAAAAAGTGAAAGATTCTGAATCCACACAAGGTACTGGAAAAAAAAATGTTTCATGCTCTTTTTTGCTATGGTTCAAACATTGTTATTATATGTATTTCTAATTTATGTCACCACTAATAGTCAGCCTATAATCAAGAACCAATGAAATGCTTCATGTTCGATTTTTTCCATCTTCTAATTTTATTGTAGTTTCTGCAGATTTAAAACAAGCATTTGGATCTTTGTTTGAATGTAAATCTATTGTTTAGTTTACAATTAACTCAATTCTTCCTTTAGTCATTTTCAACATGCAGAACTATCAACATGCAAAGAGATGTGATTCTGCAAAAGCCAGGATCAATAGAAAACGTATTATGCAGCAGAAGCGACATGCTCATGCTCAATCATCTTCACCACCAACAGTTAATTGCACTTCAGAATATAATAGTGAGACATCTGATATAGCATGTTCTGCAAGAAATAAATTTACTTAGCTGCCTTAATCACATTTTCTTTCGTTTCCTCTCTATTTTTTAGTGATTGTTTCTGATTCATCAGAAAGTGAAAATTCTGAATCCACACAAGGTACTAAAAAAAAATGTTTCATGGTCTTTTTTGCTATTTCAAATATTGTTATTATATGTATTTCTAATTTATGCAGGTTCAGACTCTAATTTTATGACTCCCTTCGAGGATTGTCAATCTCCAACTAATCAGCCTGTAATCAACATTGAAGGTAATGACTATAATTCTGATTTCCAGTTTCAGATGCTACTGTACATGCTCTTAAATTAATATTCAAAATTCTTATCATGATATTGTACTATGATATTGAACAATTTCAGGATATTCTGATCTTGGTGATCAACTCATCCAATGTAGATATTGTAATGCACAAATGTGGTATGATGAAAGAATATCAAAAAATAAGAATTGTCATAATCCAAGGTTCAGTTTATGTTGTGGAGATGGAAAAGTTGAATTGTCATTATTACAAAATCTACCCCAATATCTCCAACAACTTCTATTTCATGATGATACCATTGATAGTAAAAATTATCAACATAACTTACGAGCATACAACATGATGTTTGCCTTTACTTCTGCTGAAATTAAGCTAGATAAAACAATTAATAATTCAAAAGGACCTCCTACAATCAGAATACAGGGGCAACCATGCCATAGAATAGGCAGTCTATTACCAATGCCTGGGAAAAAACCCAAATTTGCACAGCTATATATCTTTGACACAGAAAATGAAGTGCAAAATAGAATTAATGTCATGAGGTAGAAGTTCTTTTATTTATGTCAGTGAGAAAATTATTCATTCACTTACAATAGTTTGTGTAGTTATGAATATTTTTAAATATTGTTTTTTCAGTCAATATTCCGGAATTCAGAGTCATATTGTTTCAGCTTTAAGTCACATGCTCGATCAACACAATTCTCATGCTAAAAGTTTTAGAATGGCCAGAGATAGATTGGCAGGTGATCAACCCAATAATATCAAATTGCAACTCATAGCTGCTCGGGGAAAAGATGGTCGTGCATATAATATGCCTAATGTTCCGGAAATTGTTGCACTTATTATTGGCGATTTTCATCCAGGCTCAAAAAGATATATTATTGTTGAAACTCAAAATGGAGAATTACAAAGAATCCATGAACTTCACCCTAGCTATCTACCACTACAGTATCCTCTACTCTTTCCTTATGGAGAAACGGATATAGAGCTGACATACTTCACCGTTCTACTTCATCCAGCAAAAAAAGAAAGCGAAACCGTCTGACAATGAGAGAGTGGTTTGCTTATAGATTTCAGTCTAGGTCAAATGAAGCACAGACTTTATTGCATTCTCGAAAATTATTTCAACAATTCATTGTTGAAGGTTATACAATGGTGGAATCTGAAAGACTTAGCTATATCAGAAACAACCAAAAGAAGCTTAGAGTTGATAAGTATTCTAGCTTACAAACTTCATTGGATACTAGAATGGCTAAAGGCTTAACCAAGGGAAAAAGAGTCATCTTACCCTCAACGTTTGTTGGGAGCTCACGTTATATGGATCAACTTTACTTTGATGGTATGGCAATATGCAGTCATGTTGGTTTTCCAAATCTTTTGATTACTCTAACCTGTAATCCAAATTGGCCTGAAATTCGTAGATTACTTTCACCTTTGAATCTCAAACCAACAGACAGGCCATATATTGTATCACGAATTTTCAGATTAAAATATGAACACATGCTGTCAGACTTAACAAATGGTCAATTAATAGGAAAAGTGGTTGCATGTAAGTTGACCATCATTTTTATACTTAAATACAAATATAACTTGGTCATTTGGCCATTTTTCTTTGTTGTATAACGCAAATATTAATGGCTAAAATATTACAATTTAACCAACATTTTTACAGATATGAAATACAAAATTATACTTATCATCATAACATTATCTTTTGTAAATCACAGATATGCATACTATAGAGTTTAGTTGACCGTCATTTTTATACTTAAATTAAATACAAATATAAGTTGGTCATTTGGGCATTTTTCTTTGTTCTATAACGTAGATATTAATGGCTAAAATATTACAATTTAACCAACACTTTAACAGATATGAAATACAGAATTATACTTACCATCGTAACTTTATCTTTTGTGGATCACAAATATGCATACTATAGAGTTTCAAAAGCGAGGACTCTCTCACGTGCATTTATTACTATTTCTACATCCAGACAATAAATATCCATCTTCAACTGACATTGATCAGATAATATCAGCAGAAATACTTTTCCATCAAGATGACCCATAACTCTACAGATTGGTGGAGAACCATATGATACATGGCCCATGCGGAATTTTACAACCCAACTCTCCATGTATGAAAGAAGGCAAATGTAGTTGTTCTTATCCTAAACAATTTCAGCCTCAGACTCTTTTGGATTCAAACGGTTATCCAGTCTATCGTAGAAGAAACAATGGTCATTCAATTTCAAAGAATGGTGTTATCATTGATAACAGATATGTAGTACCTTACAATCCAAAATTACTGAAAAAATATCAGGCACATATAAATATTGAATGGTGTAATCAAAGTACTTCAATCAAATATTTATTTAAATACATAAACAAAGGCTATGACAGGGTGACTACTGTTATGCTTTCTGATAGCAATAACGCAACTCAAAATGTAAATATTCAAAATGATGAACTTAAAGAATATCTAGATTGCAGGTAATTTCATCTTAACCTGTATAATTTATTTTCTGACTATTATTTTTACTAACCAACCTATATAACAGATACATTTCTCCTTGTGAAGCTGCTTGGAGAATATTTGCTTTTCCAATCCACGGCAGAAAGCCTGTTGTTGAAAGATTGTATTTTCATCTTCCAGATCAACACATCATTCTTTATGAAGATCATGATGATATAGATGATGTACTATCGAAACCAACTATTTCAGATTCAAAATTCCTAGCTTGGATGAACACTAATAAAGATTTTGATGAGGCCAGGAATCTAACTTATTCACAATTTGTGTCAAAGTTTGTATATAATAAAAGAAACAGATCATGGCAACCCAGAAAAAAAAGGATATATCATTAGAAGACTCATATAGGTACCACCAACCACAGAAGAATTGTTTTATTTAAGAATGATGCTTGGCAGCTGCAAAGGACCTACTTCATTTGAGGATATCAGGACTGTTGCGAATATCCAATATCCAACATATAGAGAAGCATGCTTTGCAATGGGCTTTCTACAAGATGACAGAGAATATGTTGAGGCAATCAAAGAGGCTAAGGACTGGGGCACAACTAATTATCTAAGGAAATTGTTTGTATTAATTCTATTAACGGGTGCCATGAGCAAACTTGAAGAAGTTTGGAATCAATGTTGGCATTGACTAGCTGATGACATTGCATATCAATATACTAAATCAACAATCAACTCAGGTAGGCTGTGACTGTTTTTATGTTCCACAGCAATGGTCAGAATCATTCACTAACAACTTGATTTTTATTTTTTATTCACTAACAACTTGCTTTTTTTCTTTTAGAAGTAATGATGATACTCTTAGAAATTTGACATTGATTGAAATTGAACAACTATTGCACATAAACCAAAGATCACTAAAAGACTATCCTACAATGCCATATCCTCAGGATATCAATCTCACATCCTACCTACAAAACAACTTGGTGTTATCAGAACTTGACTACAACCATGATGCAACGAGATCAGAATTTGAGCATCTTTTTGCATCCATGACAGGCAATCTACCTATTCATATATTATAAATTCTATTAATGACAGTTAACATCTTACAAAAAATGCTCATTGCGAATTATAAATTGTATTGATGATGTTAATATTCTATTAATAACAGGCAATCTACCCTCACTTAATTCTTTCCATCAATAACTAAATTAATCTTCATTTCAATATAACATTAGCTTACCTATCAATGCAGATGAACAAAAAACAATTTATCACAGAATTATCCAAGTTGTCAACAACAATGAAGGTGGAATGTTTTTCCTATACGAATTTGGAGGCATAGGAAAAACATTCATATGGAGAACATTAGCAAGTTCATTGAGAGCAGAGAATCAAATTGTGATTATTGTTGCTTCTAGCGGAATAACCTCTCTATTAGTACCAGGAGGCAGAACTGCACATTCTAGATTTAAAATTCCTATACCAATTTTTGAAGACTCAACATGTAATATCCATCAAGGCACCGAATTAGCAGAATTACTGAACCAGACAAGTCTAATAATTTGGGATGAAGTAGCAATGGCCCACAAATTTTGTTTTGAAGCGCTTGATCAAAGTTTAAGAGATATTATCACAAATAAATCAAACTCAAATCAAATATTTGGAGGCAAAGTTATAGTATTTGGTGGAGATTTTTGTCAAATACTACCAGTCATCCCAAGAGGAACCCGCTCAGACATTGTAAATGCAGCAATCAATTCATCCTATCTATGGGATTCATATGAAATATTGACCTTGACAAAAAACATGCGGTTACACAGCAATCTAGAATCAGTTGATGAACAAGAAACTGCCACATTTGCTAAATGGATTCTAGACATTGGAGATGGAATTATAGATGATGAAAATGATGGTTATGCTACAATTCAAGTTCCTGCTCATCAACTCATTACTCAATATGATGATCCAATCAGTGCTATAGTGAAATCAACATTCCCAGACTTAGATCAGCACCACAATAATCCTGAATTCTTTAAATCCAAGGCAATACTAGCTTCAACAAATGAAACAGTAGAACAAATCAATCATTACGTGCTATCCTTCATTCCAGGTAATTATATCATTACTTATTTAATTGACACTTGCTCAATAAAAAATATAATCACTGAAATTGTAATTTTGCAAATCATAGGTGACCACATGGAATATCTAAGCTCTTATTCGGTTGATAAATCAGAAACCAATGAAGATTTGTATTTCCAATCAATTACTACTGAATTCCTTAATTCATTGAACACATCCGGTTTGCCAACTCATTCTATCAAACTTAAAATTGGAAGTCCTATAATGCTGTTAAGGAACCTCGACCAAAATCAAGGTCTATGTAACGGTACTAGATTAGTGGTAACAAAGATGGCAAAACATGTAATTGCAGCTGAAATTATCTCAGGTAAAAACATTGGCCTCGCTGTTTATATTCCAAGAATGTCAATGTCCCCTTCACAATCACCCTGGCCGTTTAAACTATTAAGAAGACAATTTCCGATTATGCTATCTCATGCAATGACAATTAACAAGTCACAGGGACAATCACTATCCATGGTTGGACTTTATTTGCCGAAACCGGTATTCACTCATGGCCAATTATATGTTGCATATTCAAGGGTCAACTCAGCAAAAGGATTAAAAATTCTGATTCATGATGATGAGTAGAAAAGCATGAATTCCACTACCAATGTAGTATACAAAGAAGTGTTCAGAAACATTAAAAGTTAAATTTCAGTTGTTTAATATCAGGTTCAATTCTATTGTCATGCTTTTTCAAACAGTCCTATTCTTCAATAATCAATTGTTCAATATTATATTATCACTGCATTATATAATTTAAGTTATTACAATCTTCAATACAACTCAATTGATATTAAATATTGAGAATTGACTATCAGTTTCAATTCTTTTCTGATGCTTTCTGAAACAGTGCTACTCTTTTGTGATCACTTCTTACAGACAATTCCATTGATTTTAAATACTAAGAATCCACCAACAATAACAACAACCAATCTATAATTTTTTAAATAACAATGACAATTCCATTCATATAACCACTTTGACATAGACACACAGTGAGAAAAATACATACATATATATATATATATACACACACACAAACACACGTGGTTTTATTAATACCAAAATATGCTAGATCAGTTAAACACCTTATCTTTTAAATCACATTATAAGTTAAAAAACTAAGGATAAATAAAGCTGACTAAGTAGCAGTAGTAGTAGTCAGTGGAGTACAATCCTTTGGAACTTGATCCGTCTGGGAGAATTAGAGTCCTCACAGAAAACCTTTTTCATTTTGTTTTAATTTATTTCAATTTGAATTTCAGTTTTTTTACTCTATTTTCCCTATTCATCTCCATTTTCTAATGTGCCTCAATTTTACTGATCTTTTAGAAACTACACATACAACAGTTTCACAGGGGTGTTGATTGAGAAGAAATGGGTGCTAGCACAGTTGATACTGCAATTACTTCAACCACAGGAACATGTAAAATAGTTTAGTGATTAGGTGAACTTTACATTATTAATCTATTAATTAACCCATTTAAGGCCCAACTATTACATGCACACCACAAACAGCACTAAAGTCCAATCACTTCTGAAACCATTCACAAAAAACCGTTCAGTTACTTCCACAATTATTCACGTTGAGACTCTTCATATCATCACTGCTTTTCGCATTCAAGAAGCAACTATTCAGTTGCACCATTTCCAACAAAAACCTACCGCCACTTATGCCATCGAAAAGATAAATCAATTAATCAAGTCCACTCAACTATTAACCCATATTACATGTTCCTCTGGAAACATCATCTTAACATCATATCACCATACTTTTACTTTAGAAAAACCCAACATGAGTATCTCATCCTCCACCGCTTCAACCAGAGTAAGGAGTGTCTCTTACAAAGTTTATATCTTCCAATGCATTATTTTTTCGCTTTAAACTTTTGATATTACTAAATCTTTTGTTCATGCAGATCAGATATCCAATTGTGAGACCACCTGCAATCATCCAATTCAGAGCAGCTTTCCACAATGACAAGGTTATAGTTTAAAATACAAAAAGCTTTTTCTCGTTCCCTTGGATCTGTTCGTTATTCCTTACATTCCATTTGCATGGTTTTTGATTGATCAATATCATTTCTGTTCGTTCTGTTTTTTCCCTGTTTCCTACCATGCGTGTTCTGTTTTTGTCTATTTTTGCTGGCTTCCATGCTTCCATTGCATTTGCATGCTTTTCGATTCACCACATTACTGCTTTAAATATATAGCATTTTGCTTTGACTGTAGTTTTTGCGTGGAACTTTATATCATTTTGGTTTAGTTCCTTTAACTTTTTTCATTTTCTCTTTTGACATATTATTTCTTTTCATACAATTTCTTGCTTTTTATATCCAGACATTCATAGAAATACCCCCATTTTACCATGAACAATGGGCACCCAATTACCCACAAGAGGTTCGATTCAAATACAATGGAGCAACCTACCCAATACGAGTCCAACAACATCGAGGCAGATATTTTTTTGCAGATGAACTCGCAGACGTCAGGGCAGATTTAAAAATCTACGAGTCTATTATCATCAACTTATTTGCCTGAGATGATAACACCATTTTTTATCTACATTTTACACCTCCCCTAAATCAACAAACATGTGGCAGACCAATACTTCATTCCCGTCTACATGCCTGGAAAACAAAAATAACTCAATGTATACTCGGTGTTCCCCAACCGCTGATAATATACAATCACATTAACTTGCATTATTATGAGAATTTCAATAACATTATTGATCTGTATAAATGATACACAGGAAATCCCATCACATGCAAGGAAATATCTGAAACAATGTGAGAATCACTTACAATTTTAAGGAAGAATGCACATCCTCTGCAATGGGACGTCGTTACGCTTGACCGCGACATTAAAGATAAAAGTATCGTCCGACCATGGTACAAGTTTCTCAGGGAAAACGATTTCCATCACGGAGACGAGGTATCATTCTACTATCAGCCACATGAAAGAATTTGGAAAATAGTCATCAGAAGAGAAAGGAAGTGACAATAATTTTCATTTTATATGTAATTATATTTTGTTTATTTTTTTTGAACAATCTCTATTTTACCAACATTATAAATACATATCTATCTAATCTTCAATTATACTACTATGATTGTAATTTTACTAACCAAGTAATCTGTGCGTATGCACGGATTACATACTAGTTGCAATATAAATAAATGTAGAAAGAACAAAAAGAGAAGCAACTGATAAAGAATACATTTGATTTGTACTCGTTTTACTATAATGGAAATTAATTTTAACAATTAACAAAATCCAGAAGCATATTTTTCCTGTGCCAAGTATATCAAGGTTCGTCAATGAATAACTGCTTTTGCTTCTAATAGGAAACATGTGATTGATTAAATCTGAATGTCATAAAAAATATTATATTATAACATAATATATAATATATATAAAAAGATAAAACATGTGATGAAATTAATTTGTTAGTTCCATTCTATTAAAAACTTTTTATATCACATGAACCGTAGCTATAAGCACATAAATGTAGAATACCCTTTTATTTATCTGACTTCAAAAGAATCATACTATAGCATAGGCCCTCAGCTTTGCTTTGGCGGTGGAGTAGGCACGGTGAATCCTGCAAAGACATGCAATCTCAAATTTAAGATGTCATCAAGAATACAATTCATTATTCCATAATTCCTTCTAAATTGTAATTAATATTAATATTAAGCTCTTGTATATTATGAAACTAATGTTGATATTAAAATGTAAATTTATTATTGAAAGGAAGAGTTTCTTACTGTTACACTTGTATCCAGCAGGTAAAGGCCTCCAACAGGAGCTGAAGCAGTACATCACTTTATTCCAATTAATAATATCGGCAATGATAGCACCCGGAGGGTAAACTGTTTACAAAGCCATAAAATTCAAATTAATTTAAGAAGAAAAAAATAAATTATACATCATATTACATTTTATACAAGTTATAATAAATGAAAGAACTTTTAAAAAAGTTACAAAAAGTTTTATTTCTTTATTTTTCCTATAAATATTTGTTAGATAAATTTAATTTAAAATCACACAAACCTTCCTTTATTCGTGTGCAGTGATGTTGATAGAAAGCATTTTTATTTTATTTTTTTCATGCAAAGGAAACAAACAAAATGCTTTTGAATATAGAATTAAATATGTCGAAGTTCTCTAATAAATGATTAAATTTTTTTATTGGATGTTGTTTTGAATTCTTAATATATTAAAACTTTTGATTTTATTCCATGACATCAACGTGCTACTTTAAAATTGATTTTCCAAACATAATTAACTACAAATTTTTTTATATATTCAGGACTCAAAATACCATTTTTTTTTAGTAAAGACCCAAATCAAAATTCCAACATTTATCAAAATTTAAGCTTAGAATATAAATAAAAAAGTTTAACCATTTCATGGACTAGAAATAAAATAGCTCTCTACCCAAAATAAATTAATAATATTAAATTCATTACATACACTAAAACAAGAAAATATCTTCATGATAGTCATACATCCAACAAAAAATAGTCAATACATCCTAACAAAAAGGGAAATCTCAAATCATAAACTAGTCAAAATTCAATTTCAAATTTTTATACGATAAAGTTTAGAAAACCAAAGAAGGAGTTTGTGGGGATGGTGAAGCGGTTATGGTTTTGTTAAGGAGGGTTTGGAGCATGACACCAAAGATGAGATTCTAGTTGCAGGCAATGCTACAGTTCAAAGAGGACTGCATTTGCATCAGTTGGATAAGGACGGAGAAGGGATAGAGAAAGAAAGAGAAAGGGAAAAAAAGGACGAGAGAGAAGGGGGATCAAGGACCAAATGGGCAAATATGGTAAAGAAAAAAAAATACATTATATTAGAGGAAAAAGGTTATACAATAATTTATGATTCACCGACTGTATAAAACACTTGACCATTAAACTTTTTATATAAAATTAAAGGGATGTAATTTATAAAATTGTTTTTCATGGTGGGAGCGAATGGTTGAAGTGCTTAGTGATTGTTTGTTTTGATTGTTTTCTATTTTTATTTTCATTGAAAACAGAAAATGGTGATAAAAATGTATTTGGTTGAATTTTTGAAAACATTTTCAGTGAAAATGAAAACAGAAAACAACCAAAAAATGAAAACAATAAAATCTCGTTTTCAGTATTTTCAGTTGAAAACAGAAATCTCATTTCGGATAAAATAAAATTCCGATGACAATGAATATAATTTCAAGCAAATTTAGGCAAATTTAGAAATATAAAAAGATAAAAAGTTAATATATCATACATTTTTAGTATTTTTATTTCATGAAAACAGAAAACAAGAAGTTAAACCAAACATGTTTTCAGAATTATAATCTTTTGAAAATGAAAATAATTTTTAGAAAATGAAAACAAAAAATGAAAATGCAAACCAAATACACCCTTATAATTTGTGAAAATATATCACATTCATACTGGAATGGAACACTAAAATTAGCAATTATATTGTAATGGAACACTTAAACTACTAAAAAATATAAGGATCCAACAATTGAGAGACATTCAAAGAAAAAGTATTGAGAAAGTAGCAACATACGAACTTTCCGATAGAGAATATTGCAAACACGTTGTAATTTAGGATATGCATGTGTGATGGCTTTACAACATCGGTCATTAGGGAATATTAATGTTGGATCGCCGCTGTGCATGTAATAATAGCACTCTATGTTAAGGCCACGGAATTCTTCCTCGCAATCTTCTTCCGCAGCTACCATTTTGTGGTAAAGGCAGAGGGATAATACACAAATTGCAAAAACTGACAACAACCAAATGGATTTGACATCGAAATTGGCCATTTTTGTTCTTGTTTTGTTATTCTCAACTTGAATTGAAATTTTCTTTACATCTATTTATGTAAACGTCAAGGAGAAGATTTTCAATGAGTGTCAAGTGCATATTAAATCTGTATGATACCCATGCTTATTTATAATAATGTATACCAAAATATTTTTTAAGAGGATTTTAAATTGATTTTAAACTTTTTAAAAAAGTTACACATGATATTTTAAGAATAGAATGGAAAGATTTTGATTAAACTATTAACTTAATAAATGATCTAATTAAATTTATACATAATGATATTTTTTTTTGACACATTATGATATGTTTTAAAATATAATTCATTATTAATAATTGACATGGGAAGGGAGTACAGAGAGTATGGAGATTGGTTCAATTTCTCATTTATTAATTAATTCATTTTTTAATAATTTGGCAGAAACAATATATTTATAAATCAATGGTGATTTATTTAATTAATTAACTAAAAAAATATTTAATCATTATAATTAGTGTGATTATAAAATAAAATAATTATTAAATTTATTGAATAAGTTAATTACTATATAATGAGATACACGCAATGTGTATTATCTCATTTTTACATGTTCAGTTCTATTTTATTTATAGATAACAATTGTATACAATTGATGTCAATTAATATTATAATATTCATAAACTGATCTGTCATTAATTTAATTTTTAGTTTATAATAATTACTCTTAAATGATTAAATACGTTTGTTCTTAAACTATAATAATTTCTCTTAAATTATAATAGTTCTAATGAATATCGTAAGCGGATAACCGCTTAGT